>NC_073381.1:14057770-14262770 GCF_028641065.1 Leucoraja erinaceus
AGGAAGAGCAGCCGTAAAAGAAGGAAAAACAATACTGGTGGATCGGAGAGTGAAGACAAGGAACCAGAAAAGGAAATTTCGTTAAATGTAGTGGTGAGGTTTGAAGGAGGGAGGAGTAAAGAAGATAGATCCATTGAAGCTGACAAAAATAGTCAGGGCCCAGGTTGGGGAAGTAAAGTATGCAAGAGTGCTGGAGGATGGAAACATGCAAATAGGGTGCAACAGTGAGGCTCAAGTTGAAAAGGCAATGAAAATGAACAAGATTGACAAAACCAAAATAATCAAAGTAGTGAGAGTGGGAGAACGGAGGACGGCAGGGTGTAAAGGTGTTATCTATGGAATCCCTCTCAAAGTTAATATGAGTGAACTGGTTCAGGAACTCAGGAAGAGATGAATTAATTATGAGTGCCAAAAGAATGACCAAAGGAGCAAAGAAAGAGGAAACTGAGTCAGTCCTGGTCGAATTCAAGACAGAATCCCTTCCAAAAGTGGTCCATTTTGGATTAATGCGATATAGCATAAGAGAGTACGTACCCAAACCAATGAGGTGCTTCAAATGTCAGAAATTTGGGCATATAGCTAAATTGTGCAAGGGGGCGAGGAAATGCGCAAGGTGTATTGGGGACCATGAATGTGGTCAGTGTGGAGAGGGGGTCAGACCAAGTGCTGTAATTGTGGAGGAGAGCATAGTGTGGCTTACTGGGGATGTGAGGTGATGAAACGCGAAGCTGAAGTACAAAACATAAGAGTGAAGGAAAAGGTCTCCTATGCAGAGGCAGCAAAGAGGGATGGCCCTACAAAACAGATGAATGAAAGAAGGATCAGGAGGGAGCAAGATGTGGGCATAATGGAGACAATAGAAAAATAAAAGAGTATATGGAAAGAAAAGAAAAACCTGGTTATATTTATAGCAGGAGTAATAAATGCGACAGCAGAAGTAAAATCCAAAACAGAAAGGATCCAAATCATTGTAAAGGCTGCAGTCCACCACTTGGGCATGGCAGGATTGAAGTGGGAGGAAATACATGATGGTCTCAGTATCCAGGCGAGCCAAGAGTCAACATGTGTGGGTTAATAATATTAATGTTAATCCTACAATGGAATGCACGAAGCTTGTTAGCCAATGGGCAAGACTTTAAGCAATTCATAGACAGTAGGAAGGAAAAACCAGATGTCGTATGTATCCAGGAAACCTGGTTGAAACCAAGTTTAGATTTTGTTCTATATGATTATGTTGTAGTGAGATGTGATAGGGAAAATGGGGGAGGAGGGGGTTGCGCCACTTTCATTAAAAAAGGGATACCATACAGGGTATTAGGAATTGGGCAGGAACAGGAATATGTGGTAATAGAAGTATGGTCTGAGAGGAGGAAAATAGTGGTAATAAATTACTATAATCCATGTAAGCGATTAGAGGTCAGTAAGTTACAGGAAGTAGAAGGCCAGAGCAAATCTAATGTTATTTGGTGTGGGGACTTTAACGCACATAATACATTATGGGGCAGTGGAAAGTCAGATAATAATGGGCAGGTAATTGAGGAATTATTAAATGATGGTAATCTAGTATGTCTAAATGATGGAAAGAAGACCAGGGTAGATGTTAGGACAGGGAAGGAGTCTGTGTTGGACCTTACACTTGTTTCTAATAGGATTGCTGCTAAGTGTGACTGGGAAGTATATGAAAAGGGTACCATAGGAAGTGATCATCATCCTGTGCTATGCAAAATAAATGTTACTTTAATTATGAGTAAAGAAAACAGAAGTGGACGATGGGTTTTTGGAAAGGCTAATTGGGAGAAATTTAAGGAAGAAAGTGATAGATATGTAAAACCGATACAAGAAGAGACAGATATAGAAAGCTTTGAGAATAAATTGTCAGAAGGTATCAAAAGAGCAGCATTAGTTTCCATACCTAAAAGTAAAGGAAGATCAAAAAGGAAAGCTGTGCCGTGGTGGGACAATAAGTGTAAAGAGGTGGTGGTGAATAGAAACAGAGCATTCAGATTATTAAAAAGAACTCATAACTACCAACACATGATTAATTACAAACAGGCTCAGGCAATTGTAAGGAGGACTATAAGACAAACAAAAAGAGCATATTGGAGGAAGTATTGTGATTCAATTGGAAGCACAACACAGGTAGGGGAGATATGGGGGATGATTAAAAAAATGGAAGGTGATAAAAGGGAGCGGAGTTATCCTATCCTAACAAATGGAGATCAAACTGTAGCCTCAAATAAAGACAAAGCAGGACTAATGGTTAATACTTTTAGTAGGGTTCACAGCTCCCACAACTTATCAGATGAAGGAAGAAGAGGTAAGGAAAGAACAAGAGAGGAAAATGTTGAGGCCTTACAAAGGAAAGATATCACAGAGGACAAGTACAATATTCCATTTAATTTAGGGGAGCTAAAGAGAGCTCTGGCCAAGTGTAAGAACTCAGCCCCAGGGAAGGATGATATTTGTTACATAATGATAAAGCATCTAAGTGAGGAGGGACTCCAAAAGATGCACTATATAACAAGGTGTGGGAAGAAGGGCGAATACCGGAGAGGTGGAAGGGAGCAATTGTTGTGCCTATTAGAAAACCAGGGAAAGATGCAAGTAATCCAGTAAATTATAGACCTATAGCTTTAACAGCACACATGTGTAAACTGATGGAAAGACTGGTAAATGAAAGATTAATGCATCTAATGGAAGAAAAAGGTACAGTGGCTAATTATCAGAGTGGCTTTTGAAAAGGGAGAGGTACTAATGATCCAGTTCTGTGCTTGGAAGATGATATAAGGAAAGCACAAGTCAAAAAAAAATCTGTAGTTACCATATTTTTTGATGTAGAGAAGGCTTACGATATGTTGTGGAGAGAAGGTCTTCTAATAAAGCTGCATTTAATGGGAGTAGGAGGAAATAGTTTTAACTGGATAATGGATTTTCTCAACGGTAGAAGTATCCAAGTTAAAATAGGGTCAGACATCTCTAGTAAATGTGTAGTCGAGAATGGAACTCCCCAGGGAAGTGCGATAAGCCCGATCCTATTCTCAATCATGATCAATGATATATTTGCAAACATTCAACCAGAGATGGGGCAATCGCTCTTTGCAGATGATGGCAGCCTATGGAGAAGGGGGAGGAATATAGATTTTATCGTGCAAAAAGTACAGCAAGGGATAGCCCATGTGGAAGAGTGGGGAGGGAAATGGGGTTTTAAATTCTCTATAGAGAAGACAAAGACAATGGTTTTCACAAGGAAGAAAATTAAAGAGGATGTCCAGTTAAAACTATACGGCAACAATTTGGAAAGAGTAAAAGATTTCCGTTTCCTGGGGGTTCATTTTGTCTCCAGATTAACATGGAGGGTCCACATTACAAAAATAATTGAAAAATGCAAAAAAGCCATCAATGTAATGAGATGCTTGGCAGGTTTAGAGTGGGGAGCAGATGTATTATCTCTTAAACGTATTTATGTATCACTGATCAGATCCAGACTAGAGTATGGCAGTATGGAGTATGGGTCAGCATCTAAGTCAGTGTTGTCCGAGTTGCACAAAGTCCAAGCGGAAGCTCTAAGAGTCTGTATAGGAGGTGTGCGGACGTCACCTGTATGTGCACTACAGGTGGAAACTGGGGAGATGCCGTTGAGACTGCGCCGCAGACAACTAATGGCTAATTACTGGCTAAGCCTTAAGGGTCATGGAGAGAACCACCCAACAAAACAGGTAGTACAGGAGTGCTGGGAGAGAGGGGTGGCTCAGTCTGGAAGCTTCGGCTGGGTTGGAGGAGTTGTGGCAAGGGACATGGGAGTAGAGGACAAAGAGTTCTGCCCTGCAGTATTGTGGCCATCTGTGCCAATATGGTTACTGAACATCCCAAAAGTTGATCTGGAGATATGGGAGGCAAAAAGGAGGAACAAAAATTCAGACCTAAAGACAGAATATCATAGCCATATAGATAATAGATACAGGGTACACCTCTTAATTTTCACAGATGGATCAAAGGACCCAGTAGCTGAAACAACAGGGGCGGCTGTGGTAGTCCAGGGGATGAATGTTGAGCTTTACAAAAGAACAAACAACTATTTGACAGTATATACAGTGGTACTGTATGCTATTTTGATGGCAGTTCGGTGGATGGAACAGGTGCAACCATGTAAAGTAGTAATATGTAGCGACTCATTATCTGCAATCCAGAGTATTGGGTCTGGTGCATCCCATAGGCGGCCTGACTTAGTTTATGAAATCCTGCTACTATTAAGCCAAGTGACAAGGAGCGGCAGTGACGTGACTTTGTTGTGGGTCCCAGCACACATTGGTGTTCTAGGGAATGAAAAGGTGGATCAATTGGCAAAGGAGGCTGTAAAAAAAAAAGAAACATAGAGGTAAACTTACAACTGTCCAAATCTGAAGGAAAACACATTGTGTGGAAGAAAATAAATCAGGAATGGCAACAATACTGAGAACAGGAGACAAAGGGGAGACACCTCTATTTGCTACAAAACAGAGTGGGCATTACAGCAAGAAGAGGGGGGAACAGGAGGGAACAGGTAGTATTAACAAGATTGAGGATAGGACACACTCATCTGAACAGCACATTAAAAATATTGGGAAAACACCCTACTGGGCTGTGTGAGGAATGCCATCAACCAGAAACAGTTCAGTTTGCCCTTGTTGCATGTAGGAGATATGAGACAGAAAGAGGATTTATGATCATTGAAATGAGGAAAATTGGATTTACAGAAATATCAGTAAAGAACATTCTAGAGTGTGGAGGGAAAGGAAAAGGAATAAAGTTGTTGTTTGATTTCTTGAGGGCCTCTGGGCTTATAAAAAGGATCTGGTCTGAAGAAGGGTTTCGGCCCGAAACGTCGCCTATTTCCTTCGCTCCATAGATGCTGCTGCACCCGCTGAGTTTCTCCAACAATTTTGTGTACCTTCTAATGTAAAGACATGAGTACTGTGGAATGAAGCCAGAAGGTGGCAGCAATGCAACATTGCGGATGCCGGCTGCTGTAAAACTCCAAAGAAGAAGAAGAAGAAAGCCTTTGATAAGGTCCCACACGGGAGATTGGTGACTAAAATTAGAGCACATGGTATTGGGGGTAGGGTGTTGACATGAAGAGAAAATTGGTTGGCAGACCGGAATCAATGAGTAGGAGTGATTTCAGAATGGCAGGCAGTGGCGAGTGGAGTGCCGCAAGGCTTGGTGTTGGGGCCGCAACTGTTTACCATATATATTAATGATTTGGAAGAGGGAATTAGGAGCAACACTAGCAAGTTTGCGAATGACACAAAGCTGGGTGGCAGTGTGAACTGTGAAGAGGATGTTAGGAGGTTGCAGCGTGACCTGGACAGGTTGAGCAAGTGGGCAGATGTGTGGCAGATGCAGTATAATATAGATAAATGTGAGGTTATCCACTTTGGCGGCAAAAACAAGGGGGCAGATTATTATCTCAATGGGGTTAGGTTAGGTGAGGGGGAGGTGCAGCAAGACCTGGGCGTCCTTGTACACCGGTCACTGAAAGTTGGCTTACGGGTACAGCAGGCAGTGAAAAAAGCTAATGGAATGTTGGCCTTCATAACAAGAGGATTTCAGTATAGGAGTAAAGAGGTTCTTCTGCAGTTGTATAGGGCTTTGGTGAGACCACATCTGGAGTATTGTGTACAGTTTTCATCTCCTAATTTGAGGAAGGATATCCTTGTGATTGAGGCAATGCAGCGTAGGTTCACGAGATTGATTCCTGGGATGGCGGGACTGTCTATGAGGAAAGACTAGGCTTGTATTCACCGGAGTTTAGAAGGATGAGGGGGATCTTAGAGAAACATATAAAATTATAAAAGGACTGGACAAGCTAGATGCAGGAAAAATGTTCCCAATGTTGTGCGAGTCCAGAACCAGGGGCCACAGTATTAGAATGAAGGGGAGGTCATTTAAGACTGAGGTGAGAAAAAACTTTTTCACCCAGAGAGTTGTGAATTTATGGAATTCCCTGCCACAGAGGGCAGTGGAGGCCAAATCACTGAATGGATTTAAGAGAGAGTTAGATAGAGCTCTAGGGGCTAGTGGAGTCAAGGGATATGGGGAGAAGGCAGGCACGGGTTATTGATTGGCGACGATCAGCCATGATCACAATGAATGGCTCAAAGGGCCGAATTGCCTCCTCCTGCAGCTATTTTCTATGTTTCTATGTTTCATAACAAGAGGAGTTGAGTATAGGAGCAAAGAGGTCCTTCTGCAGTTGTACAGGGTCCTGGTGAGACCACACTTAGAGTATTGTGTGCAGTTTTGGTCTCTCAATTTGAAGAAGGACATTCTTGCTATTGAGGGAGTGCAACATTGGTTCACCAGGTTAATTCCCGTGATGGTGGGACTGTCATATGTTAATAGAATGGAGCGGCTGGGCTTGTATACTCTGGAATTTAGGATGAGAGGGACATGTGGTTTTCCGGAGGGGGGAGAGGGATTCTTGTTTCTTGGTTTCTTGGTCCTCCAAAATATTCCAAATGGAATTTAAACTGGAGAAGGTGGAGGGAGGACTTAAGCCAGAAAGGATTATTGGGAAGAAAGAGCTACTTTAAATTTAGTTGCATCTGGTTGGGTAACTATAGTAGGGTGGAGATTATTCCATGCTTTAATTGTGCGGGGGAAGAACAAATTCCTGTACACATCTGTCTTTGTAGCTGGGATCACAAATTGGATTTAATGCCCTCGTCTGCTCCTAATTGGTTTGGGTTTGGTGTAGGTCTTGTAATCTATGTCGAGCTGACCATTTAACATTTTGTAAAACCAGATCAAACGGTGAGCTTCTGTCTATCTTGGAGAGGGTTCCACCCCAGAGAATTCAGAAGTTTGGTGACACTCGCTTCTCTCTCATAGGTGTCAGTAACAAATCGAGCTGCCTGTCTTTGGACACGTTTGATGGAAGAAATGTTTTTATTTGTGTATGGGTCCCACGCTGTAACTGCGTAGTCCAAATGAGGTCTATTGAGGGTGAAGTATAGCTTCTCCTTGACAGAAGTTGAACAATGATGAAAGTTGTGCCTCAGAAAATTTAGGACACCAGTTGCTTTCACCGTTGCAAGATGAGTCTGACCATTCCAAAGCAGATTTGCATTTTGTAATTTGATGCCGAGATACTTGGTTTGTTTGGATTCTTCAAGGGTGGCACCAAGTATATTGTAGGATGTGACGCCTGGATTCCTCTTTCTGGTGACACACATGGTTTCACATTTGGAAGGGTTGAGCTGCATGCCCCATTGTTGTGACCACTCGACCATAGTATCGAGATCCTTTTGGAGAGCATCTTCATCATCAGCTGACTTAATTGGATGGTACAGCAAACAATCATCAGCGAATAGTCTGGTCATACTTGCGACTTTTTCATGGATGTCATTTATGTAAAGCAAAAATAGATGTGGGCCAAGTACTGTGCCCTGAGGTGTACCACTCAACACTGGATGCCAATTGGAGCTCTTTCCGTTCACACACATATGCTGAAGACGTTTTGTCAGGAAACTGGAAATCCATCGTTCCGTGTTGGAACGAATACCATAGAAGTCAAGCTTCCGAAGCAGTCTCTGGTGTGGGATGACATCAAATGCTTTAGAAAGGTCCAGCACAACTAAATCCGTGATGACGTTACTATCAAGGTGCTTGGCCAGGTCATTTGTCGTTAGGATAAGCTGAGACTCACATGATCTAAGCCTCCTAAATGCATGTTGGTTGTTAGCAAGAATGTTATGTTTGCTCACGTATCACATCAGATTACTATCAATTAAATGCTCCAGCAATTTGCAGCAAGTACTTGTTAATGAAACAGGACGATAATTCGCTGGGTTGGTGGTTGAACCCTTCTTAAAGAGAGGAGTGATGTTAGCCTTCCTCCAATCCAGCGGAACATCACCTGAGTCAAGCGATTGTTGGAAAATGAACTACAAAACTGGAGCCAGTTCTTCGGCTGCGATCTTGAGGGCTTGATTCTGTATCTGATTTGGTCCAATTGCTTTTGTGGTATTGAAGTTGAGCAATAACTTCTTGACAACTTCAACCTCAATTTTAATAGCAGGCATATCAGCATACGGGCTGGGCGGTAGAACTGGAAATGATGAAGGCTCCACATCTTCCCGGGTAAAACGTGTTGAAATTGGTTTGCAAGAGCTTCTGCTCTCGCCTGGACATCAGGGATCAGACAGTTGTTCACTTTAAGCATCTGGACATCAGTGTTGTCTGTCCGTCTAGATTTCACATATCTCCAAAAAGCCTTGGGTTGCACTCCCCCAAGAATAGAAGAAACATGTTGTCTATGAGCACTCCTAATTGGATCGACTTGCTTTCGCACTCTAGTAAAATTGTCCCAGTCCAGTTTTGTCCCCCCTTTTTTGGCACGGATATAAAACTTCCCTTTCTTACTGCAGAGACGTTTTGGAGGACCAAGGAGGATGCATACGGCCCTTAATGAGTTTTTGAGGAACATGATTTGTAACATTATTTAAAGAGTTTTTCAACTACACCCAGTTGTCTTTTACGGATCTTTTATCTGGTTACAGGTTGAAGAAATCTTTTCCCAGTTTTTTGCTAGGCCTTTAAATTCCTCGCTGTTCACATTTTTCCAAAGGGAAAATTTTTGCGGTGGTTTTGAAGGAACTTTAAGTTTAAGTGCAGTTTTGCTTGGATAATACAATGATCGCTAATTCCTGCACACGATGAAACTTCCGATATTAAATCTGGGTGTGAAGTGAACAATAAAAAATAATATTTTCGGTGCCACATGTCTCATCACGGCTGGTAGGGAAAGTGACTTTTTGAGACAGGTGATTTTCCAGAGTAAGGTCAGCTAGGGCTTCTGGGAAAGCCCCTTTTGGTTCGCTTTGTATGCCGTCAGACCAATCTACACCCGGGACATTGAAATCGCCCCCCAGGATGAAAAGTGGAGAGCCTAACGAAGCGTTAATTTCGGAGATGTTTGATCCAAGATCTAAAAGAGGCTCCGTTTTCATGTCAGGTGGTCGGTAAAAACTTCCGATCTGTAACGACTGACCCTCAAGTGTAGCTTGACACAAGATTAGCTCAGAGTCGCTGTCTAAGTCTGTTCTTTCAAAACAAGGAATGGTATTTTTAACTCCGATGAAGACACCGCCTCCATGCGTGTTTCTGTCCTTTCTAAAAATTTGGAGGTGAGGTGGGAAAATCTCAGCAGATTTGATTGATGGGTCCAGCCAAGATTCAGACCCGATAAGGATATCAGGGTTTCCAGTTTCAATAAATGAATTGATCACAGCACATTTTCCTCATGCTGCAGCAATTTATTACAGCGATTTTGATCCCATGTTCATTGCTTACATCATTGTGATCAATATCTTTGTTGGTACCTTGAACCTCCTTTTGAGCATCACCATTACACGCATGTCTTTGTCCATTAACATGTTGACGGGTGTGATAATTGGTGTAGGGGGAGGATGGAGGATTGTCATCATCAGGGGTATTACTGGGGGCATCGAACATCGGGGAAAAAATAAAAAAATAACACTTCATTCACTTAGGGATTCATCTTTATTTATGAGGATTTTGTTTAATAACAATATAGAAAAAGAAGAAATGGGATAGAATTACAGATTTTCCTTATATACAGCATCAAAGTAGCGGGACACCAAAGTCGACAGTTACTGAAGAATCATCCTTTAGTCATCTCCGTCACGTGGTACTCCCGATCTTGATCATCTCCATCACGCTGTCATGTCCGTCACATGAGTATTTTATTCTGATAATGTGTAAAATAATACAACAATTACCATAATTATGAATTGTAATTGATAAATGAACAGTAAGCTTTTGCCTAATCATCTGAAGTTAACATTGTTTTAGAGGAAGTTGGTGAAAAGGTATGTGACAGTTACCATTCTTGCTGAAAATCACCACTTTTTTTGGCAGTAAACTGTAACGAAAGTTTAAAATCAATGCGTTAGACTGAAAAAGTTTTTTTTTTGGTGGTTTATTTGAGGAAGATACTCTATAATTTGAAAGTGTGACAAAAATTTGATTTTATATTCCTAAATCAGTTCTATTTTACAGTGTTGTTCATCATAAAAATGCGACAGATATGACTGAATGCAATGGGCAACATGGAAAAAGTAGAGGAAAAAAGACTACGTGAGTGACTAAGTGAATAAGAACGCTGTTTGTGCGCATGCGTCATATCGTCGTTCGCATGGCGGAAGCACCGGACTGGCAAGCATTTCGCCTGCTTGCCAGCGGTAAGTTAAACTAAGAAGGTAAGAAACATAGAAAATAGGTGCAGGAGTAGGCCATTCGGCCCTTCAAGCCTGCACCACCATTCAATATGATCACGGCTGATCATCCAACTCAGTATCCCATCCCTGCCTTCTCTCCATACCCTCTGATCCCTTTCGCCACAACGGCCACATCTAACTCCCTCTTAAATATAGCCAATGAACTGGCCTCAACTACCTTCTGTGGCAGAGAATTCCAGAGATTCACCACTCTCTGTGTGAAAAATTTTTTCCTCATCTCGGTCCTAAAAGATTTCCCCCTTATCCTTAAAATGTAAGGTTTCTATTTCTTACCTTTCTTAGATTTCGGGCAGGAACCTATTTTACAGAGGTTTCCTGCCGGTACTTTGCGAGGCCGACGAGGGAACCAGTATAGCTGGTAAGTCGGGTCTGCGATTTTTTAATGTTTAAAAACGCTGGGGAATATCCCAGTTGTAGTTGCACTGCAGCAGCATTAGAGTTGGTGATTTGCAGTGCCAGAGACCCGGGTAGTTACGGCCACTTTTAAATTAAAATGTTATTCTCAGAATGGGTTCCTCTGGAGGCTCCGTTTAAAGAACGGTTAGCCCTATTGCCGAGAGGATTCCCCTCCAGTAATAGATATAGATGGTGGGGTTCCCCGATATAGTGGGGTAAAACCGTTTAGACGGCCAACCCTAATACCGGCAAGGTTCCCCTCTGGTAAAATATACAGATGCTGGGGTTCCCAGGGTAGGGAAATCCAGTAGCAATACGGTTTCCAGACTACAGTGGTCCCCAGGATTTGGGATCAAAACTAACCACAAAGGTCAGCATTAGTGCTGGGAGGGTTCCCCTCCAGTAAGGTATCATTTAAAAAAAAAATTTTTAGGTTGGTTAGGATGGTAATAAGAATGGAGAAGATGCTCCATCTAGACACACTAGTGAGTGTGTCAGCGTGGGCCTATGGGAGAGCCCGCACCAGCAGCGCCTTGGAACAGAGCTGTTTGATGCCTAGTCTATGGCAGCGCAGGCCTATGGGAGAGCCCGCACCAGCAGCACCTTGAGATAGGGCACCTTGAGATAGGGCTGCTTAAAAATGCATGCATAGTCTATGGCAGCGCAGGCCTATGACAGAGCCAGCGCCAGCAGCACCTTTGGACAGGGCTGTTTCAATGTTGATGCCTAGGCTAAAGGCAGCGTTGGCCTATAGGAGAGCCAGCGCCAGTAGCGCCTTGTAACAGGGCTGCTTAAAGTATATGACTAGCCTATGGCAGCGTAGGCCTATGAGTGAGCCAGCGCCAGCAGCACCTTTTTTGACAAGGCTGCTTCATGTTGATGCCTAGATTAATTACAGCGTTTTGGCCTATGGGAGAGTCAGCGTCAGCAGTGTCTTATAACAGGGCTGCTTTAAATGCATGCTTATTCTATGGTGGTATAGGCTTATGTTAGAGCCAGCACCAGCAGCACCTTATAACAGGGCTGCTTTATGTTTCCCTCTAGGGAAAGGAGCGCGGGTCTATGGTAAAGCACGTGCCAGTAGCACCTTTTAATAGGGCTACTTAATGTGTCACTTTTATAGAGCAGGGAGCATGCCGGGTCAGTACAAATCTGATGCTGAGTTTGAGGGTTGAACTATGGAGCATATCCAAGGGACAGGGCATGTGTCTAAAGTACCATGCCTGGCAGAAAGGTTTGCTATCCCAACACAATGCAGTGAACACCGCTCAGGCATTAAAGACAGCCGCTGAATCTACTATTCAGGTAAAACCCATTCAACAGGGAAAACCTGGAGGACAAAGCACAAGCTGTTGGACCAGTCAAGGCCAACAACGGGCAAAGCCTCATTTGCATCAGCAGTAAACGGTTCACTGAAGCTGGTGGCAGCATTAAAGCAGCCGGAGGCTCCATATATTCTGCAACTAAAGACCACTTACAAGTTGGTAAGATTTACACTTGATTGCACAATTCACGAATGATTAAAATATAATCATCTCCTTAGAGGCATCTCACCATGTAAAGCAGGTTGGAATTGGGCCAGAATTGTGTTTGAGGCAGGCTCATTATTATGGCCAGGATTGCCTTCAAAACAGGCTTGGTAAAATGGCCAGAGGTGTTTGCAACGCAGGTCGAGAATTAGGGCCAGAATAGTATTAGGGCCAGGACTGTATTGCAAGACAGTCTCGAAAATTGGGCCAGAGTTGTCATTTAAGACAGACAAAAAATGATGTAAGGAGTGGCCTGGTCATTATGGAAAATGGCTAATGAAACAACTGATTTTATAAGGTGTTCCCATTTACAGGGATTATTTGGAGTCTCAAACTATATTTACGAGGTTGGACTCTTCTATACAGTTAAATTCAGTTGTTACCAAATAGACTTGTTGGTCATTGGGATTTAGCTTTAACTATTAATTGGCCTATGGCGCAGCCATGGGCAACAGATTACAGTTATAGAAATCTGTAATAGCCCTGTGGTTAGTATCAGCCGCTAGTCATTAAGACTAATTGACAATATATAGCTGTGATTCAGCTGTGCAAGTGGGAGAATTGACATCATGCTAAATGGCAAAATTCTAAAGTGCCATGAAAGTAATTGTTAAGATACTGACACTATTACTACTGCTGCTGCTGATAAATTCATTTCACTTGCACTTATGTGCAATGTGAGGAATAAAACTGTATTATATTGTATTGTATTGTATTGTACTAGCTGAAGCTACCAAAGCCACTATGATGTACAAACAGTATGCAGCATTGTGCCAGCAGTTGGTCAGAAATATTACAGTAATATGGCCTAACATAGGATATTGCGAAGGTCATCTCCAGTTTGGATGTGGAGATTTGCATGATTATCAATTCTTCAGTTATTGGTATAACTATTTATAGACCCTACATGCATTAGATGGGTAAAAGAGTGACTGATCGAATATGCTTATTCTGCTTGCTCAATTTCAGGTTGATACACTATGGTGGCATATGTTGGTCACATGGTTGCAATCAAGTAAAATTAAAAATAAAATAACCTGTAGTGCTTTAACTAATTTTGTTTGCCACAGGTGTATTAAGTACAGATCATGACAACACAGAATGTGTTGGACCACATAGTATTTATGATTTGGGTTCAATGGACCACTGTATACTGATATGTTGCTGTCATGCTTATTTACAGGTTGCAAAAAAAAAAAATAATGAGATGTGGCATAAGAGTGGCGGAAGATACATTCTCGCTACAAGGAGGGGAATGGTTTATATTTTCCTCCATTTTGCTTGGTCAGTCGGGTCTTCAAGTAAAGTCATCAAGATCCCGCTTTAGATTTTCTACTGTCTGATTGGTCTATGCAGCTTAAATTCCCGATTTGGCGGGAATAATAAGACAACCTTATAAGAGGCTATGGCTCGGGAAATCAGCCGTTGCATGTTAAAATCAATTTATGCTGCAGTATCTGAATTAGACTGGAGTTGGCACACTTACCCAAGTATGGGTTCACTCCAGAGTGCTGATATAGCACCAAAAAACAGTACATTTCTTTGCAGGAAATGGGGAGTGTTGTTTAATGCTAATGTTCCATTTAAAATGGTACAGACTATGGATGTCTTGGTGTTCATTGTTAATTGTTTTTTTGACAATGATTTAAGTGATAAGGCCATTCATTGTGTCAATGTGTTTTCCCATCATATTTACTGCAGCAAATGGGACTCACTCTGTTGGTTCAACTCGGATATCAAGTTTGTAAAGATATCTTTAACAAAAGTTCCCAGGACAACTACAAGACAGTAAGGGATACTGACATTGGGTTTACACTGTTTCATAGAGGACTCCAGTTACATCCTTAAGTCTGGCCGGCTCTCATAAGATGGTTATCCTACTGGTGCAGGGTTAGCGCAACAGGTGCCATGCTACATATTGCGAAGGGACAGGATAATTACATCTGTAAATAAAATATAATATTTTATGTTTATAATTACTTAAGCACAGCAGAAGGGGTGTCAGGTCTGAAAATAGTTCAAGGCATACCCAGGGACCTTTGGCTATGTGAGGGAACACATATACAACTATATGTTAAGGTCACCAAGAGTTTTCAAGGCTCTGAACTTGCTATGCTTGTTATTAAAAAAAAAAAACCCAAAAAAACATATCTGGTCAAACGATGTCCAGGGATAAAACAGGGTTCATCTATGCAGGAGTAGATACTGATTTCAGATCTCACTGCACCAGGGCTGCTGCAACATCGGCAGCAAGGGTTGTTTATGTTCCGTTGGATCACATCCTAACAGCTGAAGCATGGTAAAAAACGAATGGGTTCGTTTTCCAAACATTTTATAATAACCCAATGCCAGACCAAAGGTATTTGGCAACTCTATTTACATACTTTATTTATAGTACCACCCGGGAGGTGTTACTATGGTTATTAATTCATTAACAGCATCATCATGTTTTAAATCAATATCATGACTGTTCCCTCATTTGTCAGAAACAGTTGTGGTTGTGTAGACTCGTTTCTCACAGCATGAAATCACAGAAGCTTTGAAATCTTCACGTAGTCACTCACATGACTCCAAAGTAAAATAGTAAGATTAAACGAGAACTTACTAGTTTGAAGTTTGATCTTTATTTTATGAGGAGTTACGATGAGGGACTACGTGCCCTCCGCTCCCACCCTCATAAAGATCAGCTGGAAGTTATGTTTGTCACACGTATCTTACTATTATGCTTCTGTAATTATTATCTGTGATTTCACACCGCTGCTTTGAAGATTGACGCGCATGCGCACGAACGGGGTTCTTATTCATGTAGTCCCTCATCGTAACTCCTCATAAAATAAAGATCAAACTTCAAACTGGTAAGTTCTCGTTTAACCTCCCTATTAAGTTCGCTAAAAGATTGTGCCAAACATATTTTTCCCAAAGTAGAGACATTCATCTATGTGAAACAACATTCAAAGTTGCAAAAATGTAAGTTTTATAATCGGGTTTCCAGAAACTTCAAAGTAGACACTTACTGAAGAATCACCCTTACACTAAACTGGAAATGCACACAACTCATAGATACATATGCAGCTTTGTTTAGTTTAGTTTAGAGATACAGCGTGGTAACAGGCCCTTTGGCTCACCATGTCCATGCCGATCATCAATCACCCGTTCACACTAGTTCTATGTTATCCCACTTTCTCATCCACTTCCTACCAATTAGAGACAATTTACAGAGGCCAATTACCTACAAGCCGCACGCCATTGAGATGTGTGAGGGAACTGGAGCAACCGGAGGAAACCCACGCAGTCACAGGGAGAACGTGCAAATTGCACACATAGAATACTCAAGGTTAGGATTGAATGCCTGGTCTCTGGCGTCATGAGGCAGCAGATCTTCCAGCTACGTCACTGTGCTGCCCTTTGCTTATGTGTAGTCATCTATTGAGGATTAAACGTCAGTGAGTGGTGACGCCAAGGGAAATTCAATCATTCACAAGTTCACAAGCAATAGGAGTAGAATGATGCCTTTCAGCCCATCAATCATGGCTGATCTCTGCATCCTAATCCCATTTTCCTGCCTTCTCATTTTTAATATTGAATATAATCTTTAAACATCTGCCTAAGAATACTACCTATTCATCCTTCACCATTTTGCCTTTATAGATATGTATATAGCGCCGCAGAATTGTGCACCTATCCCCCCCCCTCTCCCTTTTGTTTTGTTTTCTGTTTCTTGTGTTTTTGTACTAAATTATATGTATGCACTGAGTACGAGCTGCTTTTAATCTCATTGTACATGTATAGTGACAATAAATGGCATATCTATATCTTCTCCCCATAACCCTTGACACCCGTTCTAATCAATAATTTATCTCGGTCTTAAAAATATCCACTGACTTGGCCTCCACAGCCCTCTGTGGCAATGAGTTCCACAGATTAACTACCTTCTGACTAAAGAAGTTCCTCCTCACCTTCTTTCTTAAAGAGCGCCCTTTAATTCTGAGGCTATGACGGGTCCTAGACTCTCCCACCAGTGGAAAGTTCCTTTCCACATCCACTCTACCTTTCATTATTCATGTTAAAAATGAACAAAAATAAGGAGCAAAGAACAAGCAGCTGACCTGCTGAGTTCCTCCACCAGTTTGTTTATTGCTCGAATTTCCAGCATCTGCAGTCTCTTGTGTCAACTAATATACCGAGTATGTCAAGAAATCCTTACATTTGCATCTATAAATTTGCATTGTAATTACGAACCTCTCACACATAGGGACTTGCCGGGGATTTACTTATGGAAAGGGGCTGACTAACGAGTGATTGATCGGACACTGGTAAAAATTAACATTGGCCTGGATACAAAATGCTGGAGTGACTCAGCGGGTCAGGTAGAAATCCTGGAGAACATGGTTGCGATTCGGATCAGGACCCTCAGTCTGAAGAAGGGTCCCAACCCGAAACATCAACTATCCATGTTCTTCAGGGTTGCTGCCTGACCTGCTGAGTTGCTCCAACTCTTTGTGGGTTTTTTTTGTAATCCTGCATGTGCAATAACTTATTTCTACATTGTCCTGCATATTTGATTTGAGCACCCAATGACAGTATATTTTAGCTTGCTGATTCTAAATTGACTTCACCCTATTAAATAAAACTTTAAAACACATCACAAAGATCGGGAAAGGCAATGAAGACTTTATTTAAGAGCATCAAATACAACAGCCCTTGGGAAGATTCAAGACTCGACTATTCCATGAACAAAGATTCATGTAATCTATACAGTTTTTCCCTTGGTGTTTGTTTACCCTTACAGATTTCACACATTTCTTGCTTCTTCATAATGGTCTAACAATAGTTATAAATCATGTACCTTTGACAGACACAGAGCAACAAACACTTACACTGCCAGTAGACCATGATGAGAATGCTGCTGCAATGCTCTCCCATTGTAGGCCTCCTCCTTTTCAGCAGCAAATATGTTGTCCTCAGAACCACATAGCTCAAACAATGCCACATAGCACAGGCAAGTATGCAGAGAAAACCAATAACAAATCCACCTCTAGAAGTTCAACAGCACTGGTGACTTCCCAGCACAGATTTTGTATGAAAAGGGTCCCATTTTTTTTTGCTTCATGGATGATATCCTGGTTTCAACACCAAGAGTGGCAGAGAACCTAATAGTCCTGCAAAAGATTGTATCCAGAATGTAATGTAAAACTGCAGGGTGAGCATCTGCTCATCAACTGTAGACTTTAAATCAGCTTTTCCCAGTCGATGTAGGATCTCTCCCCCATAAGCCCGAAGCGTTGAGGAGTCCCTATGCATTCGTTCTGCATTTTGAATTTTATTAAACTCTCTTATTGACATGACATTGACCTTTGTCTCCCTGTCTATTTTGGCAAGTATGGGCCTGTTATTCATGAACACAGTCACTTCAGGGTCAAGTAGCTCATTGGACGAAGGGAGGAGTGAGTGAATAGCAGAACTGTTATCAGCACTGTCTGAACACTGCTGGTGGGATGGCGTTTCAGGCTCTTGGAAGTCAGTATCAGAGAACTCTTGTTGAAGCAGGTGCAAGTTTGTCCTTGAAACATTAACAGTCGCACGGGAACGGCAACATTTTGCGAAATGGTTTGTTTTCTACAATAATTGCAGGTCTTTCCGTAAGCTATGCAGAACTGGCGACCCTTCGCATGAAAATAGTTACAATTCTGACATCGCGCAGCAGGGACATTAGAGGCTTTGCAGGAGGAGTAGTCAGTAAGATTAACATTGTGTTGCTGTCATCGGTTGAAAGAGACAGGATCTGCATTTGGTGAAGTAAACTCTGAAATTCGACACAAATGGATAGCTTGGTTAAGGGTTAATTCGGTGCTGCGAAGAAGCTCAGCTCTCAGTTTGAAATCAATCATGCCCTGACAAGCTTATCTCTAACAAGTTCATCTGTCAACTCACCAAAACGACAGCATGCGGCCATGTGTTTTAAGTCGTTAATAAATCGTTCAATAGGTTCACCAACCTGCTGCGAACGAGCATAGTAGGCTGTGGGCCGAGCATCAAAAATGTGTCTAGAAATCAGTTTTCGTGACCCAAGTCAAGACATGAAATTTCCCACAGATTTAGATGAAATATAATTGAGAAGGAAGTCATAACTCGTCATTGCCAAACGTTGCATATTAATTAATTAAACTAATTAGAAAATAAGATCGGGAAAACAAGCGCCATCTAGTGGCCAATGCCCATATTACACCATGGGCAGCCTATTTCCATGTTGCTGTCCATTTAAACTATACTAGACCAAGTGCAGACCTGCTCCCCCAATGGTGTGATGCCCCAACCCAATATTCCACCATGCACCCGTCTCCTCCAACGGAACTGAACCCGTTCCCAAATGTAAGATTCCAGCACTCCCCTGCCTCCCTCAGCAGTGGATTGAAAAAAAACTCCAATTGCACCTCCCCTGTCTGCTGCAGCAGTTTCAATTGCAATACCAATTGGCCCTCCCCCTCCTGTTGAAGCACTTGCAGTGATATCCCATTGAGGTGAAAAGTTCAGAGTGTTCCTGTCTTGCAACTTTGTTTTGAAGTGTGTTGGAAGCTGATAGGAAGGAGCAGCGAATCAAAAGGCAGAAAGGCAGCCGGACGCCAGGCGGCAGGCGGCAGCCACACAGTTTTAATATATAACTAGACCAAGTGCAGGCCCGTTGGGTCTGTTTTCCCAACGGCGTTTGCGGGGGGGGGGGGGGGGGGGGGGGGGGGGGGGGGGGGGGGGGGGGGGGGGGGGGGGGGGGGGGGGGGGCAGCATCACACTCACATTAACCACCCTCCTCCCCAAACACACAGGTCGGGAAGGGGGAGGTATGAGAAAAGGGGAGGAAGCGGAGAGGAGGAGGAGGAACGGGACAGATTTGGGAGGGAAAGGAGAGCGGGGTAGGGGGTGAGAGAGAGGGGGATGGGGAGAGAGATGTGTTGGAGGGGAGGGATGGGGAGGGAGGGAGGGGGAGAGGGTGAGGGGAGAGAGGGAGGCAAAAGAGTGGGGAGGGAGTATGGAGGGGGAAGGGGGGAGAGGTGGAAGAGTGGGGGAGGGAGGGGTAGGGGGAGTGGTGGAAGAGGGACACAAAGGGGTAGGGGAAGGGGGTGGGGCTAGAGGGAAGGGTGTGGGGTAGAGAGTGAAAGGGGGTGCGGGAGAGAGGGATGGGTGGGAGAGGGAGAGGGGTGAGGAGAGGGAAACATAGAAACATAAGATTCTATAAGATCACCCCTCAATCTTCTAAATTCTAGCGAGTACAAACCGAGTCTATCCAGGTTTTCTTCATATGAAAGTCCTGACATCCCAGGAATCAGTCTGGTGAACCTTCTCTGTACTCCCTCTATGTCTTTGGGCATTGGGCATTGTGACATCACAAGATGTAACGTTCACCAGGGGCTGGGGCTGGTGAAAAGGCATATGTAAATGGTCCATTCCGATTGGACATCTGCAAGCATTGGGCATTGTGACGTCACACGATGGAAACGAATCAAAAGGCAGAATGGCAGCCACACAGGCGGCAGGCGGCAGCCACACAGTTTTAATATATAACTAGACCAAGTGCAGACCCGTTGGGTCTGTTTCCCTAACGGCGTTTGCGGGGGGGGGGGGGGGGGTGAGAAGAGGGGAGGGAGGGGGAGAGAGAGGAGAGGGGAGGAAACGGGATAGATTTGGGAGGGAAAGGAGAGCGGGGTAGGGGGTGAGGGGTGGGGAGAGTGCTTGGGGGGAGGGGGGATGGGGAGGAGGAGGAGAGAGGGGTGGGGGAGAGAGGGGGAAAGAGTGGGGAGGGAGAGTGGGAGGGGAAGGGGGAGAGAAGTGGAGAGAAGGAGGGAGGAGGAGAGGGGTGGGGGAGGGAGGAGAGGAGAGGGGAGGGGAGGGGAGGGGAGGAGAGGGGTGGGGAGGGGACGAGCGGGGGGGGGAGGGGAGGCGAGGTGGGGGGCGGGGGTGGGGGGGGGGGGAGGGGGGGGGTGGGGGAGAGAGGGGGGGAGAGGAGAGAGGGGTGGGGGGAGAGGGAGAGGGGAGGAGAGAAGGGGGTGAGAAGTGGAAGAGTGGGGAGGGAGGGGGGAGAGGGGTGGTAGCGGGGAGTGGAGGAGAGAGAGACGGGGGAGTGGGTGGAAGAGAGACAGAGGGGGTAGGGGAAGGGGGGGGGGAGAGAGGGGAAGGGAGGGGGTAGAGAGAGGGGGAAGGGGTGGGGAGGGGGGGTGGGAGAGGCATGGGGTAAGGGGATAGAAGTGGAAGAGTGGGGAGGGAGGGGTAGGGGGAGTGGTGAAAGAGGGACAGAGGGGTAGGGGAAGGGGGTGGTGGTAGAGAGGGAAGGGGGGTGGGGGAGAGAGGGATGGGTGGGAGAGGGAGAGGGGTGAGGAGAGGGAAACATAGAAACATAGAAATTAAGTGCAGGAGTATGCTATTTGTCCCTTCGAGCCTGCACCGCCATTCAATATGATCATGGCTGATCATCCAACTCAGTATCCTGTACCTGCCTTCTCTCCATACCCCCTGATCCCATTAGCCACAGGGGCCACACCTAACTCCCTCTTAAATACAGCCAATGAACAGGCCTCAACTACCTTCTGTGGCAGAGAATTCCAGAGATTCACCACTCTATGTGTGAAAAATGTTTTTCTCATCTCGGTCGTAAAAGATTTACCCCTTATCCTTAAACTGTGACCCCTTTGATTTGACAGGATTTGATTAAAAATGTGTACATAAACACGACGAAATGTAATCAGGAGTTTCTATAAGATCCTCCCTCAATCTTCTAAAATCTAGCGAGTACAAGCCGAGTCTATCCAGTCTTTCTTCATATGAAAGTCCTGACATTCCAGGAATCAGTCTGGTGAACATTCTCTGTACTCAACATGGCAACAATGTCTTTGAACATTGGGCATTGTGACATCACACGATGGCACGTTCACCATGGGCTGGGGCTCCTGCAAAGGCATATGTAAATGGATCCATTCCGATTGGACATCTGTGAGCATTGGGCATTGTGACATCACAGGATGGAACGTTCACCAGGGGCTGGGGCTGGTGCTGCTTCTATGGGTGAGAAGCCAGTTTATTTTTGAAATATTGGGGGGGGGGGGGGGGAAAGATTTGATTAAAAACGTGTACTTAAACACGACGAAATGTAATGAGGAGCGGATACTTAGAAAGAAAAGTGAAATCTCTACCGAAATGGAAAATATGTCGGCGATTCTGCGTCTGGTTTCGGAGTTGCAGTGAATCAAAGGAAGAAATGCAGCCGGCAGCCGTCCATGTAAATGGATCCATTCCGATTGGACATCTGCGAGCATTGGGCATTGTGATTGGACATCTGTGAGCATTGGGCATTGTGACATCACACGATGGGAATGAATCAAAAGGCAGAAAGGCAGCCGGACGGACGGCAGGCGACAGGCACACACTTTTATATATTAGATAGATAGAATTATATCTATATCTATATATCTATATATATAACTTGTAAATGTGAATGTAATCATATATAATTAAGTATAATTATATAATATAAAAATAATATGATGAATATAATTGTGTGTGTTTTTTTAATGACACTGTCGCAGAGGTCCTGCTCCTGAACCAGCCTCATTAATGGGTTAGGGTAGTTCTTGTGGGTTCCTCCCTTTACTGAACCCCGCTGACTGCCATAGTGGAGAGAGTGGGGGTAACGGCCATAGTGGGACGGGGGCAGAGCCAGACCTGTAAGAGACCTGTCTTATTTCTGATGTAAATGTCACATCCTGGCCAAGAATTGAATGCTCTGATGTTTACTCGATGAATATTCATTTTAAGCTACAATGAGCTTATATTTATGTTAGAGACCCCCCCCCCCCCCCCCGCGCGATGGTGACTTTGCAATGAGGGCTATTACCTTTAACCTAAAAGAACCCAAAAAGTGTTGCATTTTTTATCTCTAGTTTGTGTGTGTGTCTGTGTATACCTTTCAAACGTGTATCTGTGGATGTAAGTGTGTATGGATGTATGTGTGTATGTATGTGTGGATGTGTAAATGTATGTCTGCATGTGAATGGATGTTTGTGTGCGGATTTATGTGTGCATGTATGTGTGTGTTTGCATGCATGGACGTGTGCGTATGGATGTGTGTGTGGATGTGCGTATGTATGTATATGTATGTATGTATGGATTGGTGGGTGGATTGTCGCAGTCATTCACCAGCAGGCCATTATCATAAGTATTTCACTCATTGTTTAAATAATTTGACCAAATAAACAGTGAAACGATCGACATTAAAATAAAACGTTATATCATCATTTTTTTTCCACAATTTATTTTGTTTACATTACATCTGATCTTCATCTGAATATTCTTCATCAGATTCAAAGTCTTTTGCAGTAATAGAGTTTCTGCAGTCAACACACTTACATAAATCTGTTGTTATGTTGCAGAAGTGACGATAGCACTCTGCATGGTAACCTGGGATACACTGCTGCCTCCTAATAATAGAAGATAATATGTGTCAGGGTGTATTTTACATCTTTTCATGTTTTATATTATGTAAGACAATATCGATATATCAATGAGGAAATTAAACATGTACGCTTGTCCAGGTAGATGGGATGGCAAGCCTGCAAATTATCAAATTAGTGTTCATTAAAGCACAGTGCATGTCCACACAAGACACTTTTGTGTGCACAGGCTCTGAAGAGTGGAGGGGCAGAAGCTGCAGAAAAAAAAATCTCATTTTACTTAGGTCTGCATGGACTTCAATTCATAAAATGTCAACCTCTATTAAATGTCAATGAGACTTACACTGTAATTTACTACAATTGATAAGTTATTTCAAGTGGAGGGTCAGGCAGAGGCCACAGAAAAAAATATCTCATAGTCATTAAGTGCATGGACTTCAATTCATAATATTTCAACCTCTTCTTATTGTTAATGAGAAAAACAATAGGTTACTACCATAGAAAAATTAGTTCAAGTTCACATATACCAATTTATTTCTACAGAAACATCAACCATTTCTGACCATTTCTCACTACAATGGAACCCTATAAAGTGCGATCAATATCCCTCAGTTTTTCTCCCGTGGTCGGGGCCTGGAAAGGGCCGCTACGGACGGCACTATGTACAGCCCCCCCCCCGCCCGCAGAGATGATCCGTGGCTCCGCGTTCGTGAATCGGCCGTTTCTTAATTGAGACCGCGGCTTCACTATATTAAGTACCTAGGCCCCGCGATCGGAGCACTTTTTCCCGTAAGTTATCGCAGGCAGCTCCGAGATTAGATGTTAAAGACTTATTAGACTACGACAAGCTGGCATTAGTGAAAATGTTTAATTGACTGTGTTTATGGATACACATAGTTTAGGCCCTCAACTTCATGAATGAATGAATGAATGAATGGTTGATTGAATGAATGAGTAAGTGAGTGAGTGAGTAAGTGAGTGAGTGAATGAGTGAATGAGTGAATGAGTGAATGAATGAATGAGTGAGTAAATGAGTGAGTAAATGAGTGAGTGAGTGAGTGAGTGAGTGAATGATTGAGTGAGTGAATGGAGTGAATGATTTGAATGCATGCATGAGTGAATGAATGAGTGAATGTACAGCCTCCAAATCTCATTTTTTCACATTATAAAGGGTGCAATTAAATTAATTAAAGTACATACAAATTAATGTTCATAAATTCAGAATTTAGATCTTTCAGTTTGAGTTGATTCACAAAGTTTCACAACTTTGTGTTGCAGCACCTCAGCAGGGATTTTGCTTTCAAGTCTTTCTTCCACTTCTATCCACTTAGCTGCACATTCTTCAGACTTCTTAATGCTTTTCTCACTAAATTCAATTACCCTACTGCAAGTTTCCACGACATGTATTCCACAGAACAACAAAGAACCTTCATCCGAATCTCCAGTAAAACAGACATCAGTAGAGGCACTCTCAGCCATGCGGTGTCCTAGCCTGAAACAAAGCGCGTGATTGGCCAACTGGCAGACAACTCAATGTTAAACATGCTTTGATTGGACTAAAAATACCCAACATTTTTCAGGTTTTTCTCTACTGTAATAAAAACGTGCAAGTCTTGTTCATGACGAGTTTCGGGGTGAGTTATATGATTTTTTTTGCACAATATGTGAAACTTTCATGTAGTTTGGTGACTTGGGTCATGAAACACTGGAATAAAGCTCCTCGGCCCACAGCCTATAGAACTTTGTCCTTTCAATTATATGGTTGGACGGCAAATCACATAGCTCTCTAATTTTCTGAGCAAAACCACGGGGTCATCTGTAGTCTCGGCAGGAACTAGGACCTGCCCGTTGGCACGATTCATTGCCTCAGGACCCGCTAGATTAAGATGGAGTGATGCTTTCAAGTCAGCAGGGTCATTTCGATGAACGATGTGGATATAATGAATGTAGTCACGTTCGAAAAGACGCCATCGCTCAGCAATGTCTGAATAAAAGATCAGAGGGCTTGGTCTGCTGCACAAATTCACCATAAGGGAGATAACAAAGTGATAAAAATAAAACTGATAAAACTAAAAGAAAACCCGATAAACTTAGCGGAGTGAGTTTGAGTCACGATCTGACACCATGTAACAAAGTAACCCAAACACACGTTAAGATACAACACATATTTATTAAAGCACTTACAGCATAGGGTCTGCAGTACGTTACAGCTCTGAGCTGCTACATCTACTGCCTGACGTAGGCGAGTTCTTAATATTATAAAGCATGCACTAGGCGGGACTACTACTAACAAGCATTATGGCTAGCATGCAATAGCCGATTTACAGTTTATTTTAGCAATGCAGAATCAGTGAGAAGCTAGCAAAGTGCCAATTCCTGCAAATATCATAATGTCATAGAGCATGGAAACAGGTTTATCCGCCCAATTCATCCAAGCCAACTAAGTTGGCATCCTAGGCATAAAGTCAGTAGAATACCTAGACTGTATGATTAATATGTAAGGCTGTGTCTGACTCAAAGCAATGTGGAAACTATAGTTAATGCACACCCAATCAACATGGTAGAGCTCCAGCTACTTGGGATTTGTTGAATGATTATGGACGTTTATTCGCTAACCATTAATCATTTAAAGCCAATCCATGATCTGACACTAGTTGAGGCCAGATGAAATTATCTCCACAGTGTGAAGATGCATTAGCAATGCAAGCAGCTACGTTTGAATAGCAAGTGGCAGGCACGCTACAACTCTGAGATGCCTCCGGGACGTGCCTGTGACACATCCCCATGTGGAGTCACTTTGCATGTATTACCTTTGAGTGTAGAATGTCCAACAGCTCTCACTTCCAGAACCCAGTCATTATGTTAGCAAATTTAGGAAACCGGAGCACAGAAATAAAACCCACGCAACCACAGGGAGACATACAAACTGCAAAGACAGCACCTGTACTCAGGTTCTAACCCGGGTCTCTGGCACTGAGAGGCAGCAGCTCTATGGCTGCACCACTGTGCCACCTTGTGCCATTTTTGAAACAAAAAGTGTGTTGTAGTACATTCTTAGAGCCATGTATTGGCTCTGCTAATCGTCCAGCAGTGCCACTGTATCACAGTTAGATGGTGCTTTAGTGTCTTGATTGCTAAGTCCGTGTAAAATATAATGTTGACAAAGCTGTCATTACATTGAATGCAAATTTTGCTGAGATGTGGCACTCCATGAGGTGCAATCGCAGACTGCAAGATACATTGAGAAACTGCCTTTGGTGTAAATGATAGATAGACAGCACTTGGTTTCACACAATCTTGAGGTGTTTAGGAAGTGAGACACTGTCAATGAGACTTGGCAGATTTCTCAAAGTGCACATTCATCTGCTGTCTCTGTTCCCATTTCCCATGTGTGCTGTCTATAGCTATAGAGGCCATTAATACTACACACTTCAACCATTCTTGTACTGGCCTTCCTCTCCGGTCTTACATGCCACATGGCTCTGAAATGTACTGGCCTTTCATTCAGTTTTAACAACGACGTCTGCATTTCACCAGCTACTTCTTAATCTCATCATTATAAGAAGGCTTTTTCCTTGTTTGCCTATAAAAGAACGGGCAAATGTGTGGAGGCCAGCAGTTTCCATTGTGCAATGCACTGGATATAGTTTATCCAGCAGCTCCTGTTTCTCCTCCAGTCAACATCATTTGCCCCCCTGTACTCCAGCGTTTTTCCACAATAGGTGCAGTGTCCACATGCTCAATACGATATGCTTCTTTCTATAATTTGCATGTTTATATTGGTTATTGCTGCATGATTTGATTCTCTCCGCAGCCACCATCAAAGCTCAAGTGACAGCTTTGTGATCAAATCCACTGGTTCCCCTTAACAAGTTTTCCAGTTTTAGCCTCAAAGAAAGACACAAAGTGCTGGAGGAATTTAGCGGGTCAGGCAACGTTTCTGGAGTACATGGATAGGCGATGTTTCGGGTCGGGTCCTTTCTTCGAACTGATTGTAATGGGAGTATTTGTTTAATTTGCCTACCATTTCCTTCTTGCTCATTTTAATCTCTCCAGTCTCTGTAACTGAATTGAATTGTAATCACTGGTATTTTCTTTTTTAGATATGCATAGAAGCTTCCCTGGTCTGTTTTTTTTTAATGCTTCTCAACAATTTAATTCAGTAGTTTAAATTCCTTTTTAAAACAAATCTTCATTCTCCGTTGCTGAGTTCTAAATTGCTGTCTGTCCTCAAACTGTTTATTTCTGGTAACTTTATAAAGCCTCTTCCATTGATTTTACAGAGCTTTAAATATTCCTGTCAGTTATTGATGAACCACTTTTCAATTATGTTTCTATACCAAAAAAAATCTCTTCAAAAATCTGCTTCATGTCTTCAAATGGCAGCCATGGTGTGTCCAACGTTATATTCTCTGTATGAAGAAGGTCTGAAGAAGGATCATAACCCAAACGTCACCTACTCATGCACTACAGACATGCTGCCTGACCCGCTGAGTTACTGCAGCACTTTGTATTATACCCTTTAATGTAATTTTAGCATCTACCACAACCAACACTCCTCTCATACATTCTTAGCATCCTATGTTTTAACTTATGAACCAAATTTGGGATTGAGTAAGTTCTTCAAACATGTAAAGGCACTTTTGCAATAATATTATTGGTTAGCCCTTTCACATGGATCTAAACTAGCTTTTTCCCAAATTGATTCCTCATATGAGATCTAGAAAAACAATTCTTGTACATTTGAAGAATTCGTCCTCCTCATGTATACAACTAATTGCACTTGTCCATACTGTACAGATTAAAGTCTACCATGATTGCTGTATTACCCCTATCACATGCTATTTTCATTTCATGAATTTTGCCATGGTATTATTACAACTGTTATTTGGTGACCTATAAGTAACTCACACCATTATTTCATCTCCTTTGCTTTTTCTTAGCTCCACCTAAACCGATTCAAATTCAGCATTTGCTGAGCTGAGATCATTTCTCACTACTTGCACTCATTTAATTCCTAACAAATACCTTTTATGTTTTGGCTACCTTTCTTAATTGTTAAATATCTTCAACATTCAGCTCCCATAACTAATCACTTCATCCACATTTCTGTAATTTGATTTGGTCCAAACCCACATTCTTCTACAGGTGGCCATTAATTCACCCAGAATTTTGTAAACACTACGTGAATTTAGATAGAGCAACTTTAATTTTGCCCCTTTAAGATTTTTCTATTCTTTGAGCCCATTTTCTGTTTGTTTTTTTTCTTCTGCTGGTCATTTTCACTTACTACTTTTCTAACTTCCACAATGCAAATTTTCCCACCTGAATTCCTTCCGAGGTCCCCACTCACCTGCCAAGTTAGTCTAAATCCTCCCAAATTGTCCAGCAAACCCCCAGCTATTAGAGTCATGGTGCATGCCCTGTCTAGGTGCAGCTTGTTGAACCTGTACAAGTCCCCGGAGACACAATGAACTGCAGATGCTGGAATCTTCAGTAAAATACAAAATGCTGGAATAACTCAGTGTTTCGGACCAAGACCCTTCTTCAGAAGAAGGGACTCAACCCAAAAGGTCACCTTTCCATGCCCTCTCAAGATGCTGCCTGACCTGCTGAGTTACTCCAGCCAACATGTAGAATAGAATAGAATGCTATTTATTGTCATTCCAACCTAGGTTTGAACGAAATATCATTTCTACAGTTTTATACATTACAAAACAATCCAAGACCCACACTTAACACAGTTTACATAAACATCCATCACAGTGAGTCTCCAACATCTCCTCACTGTGATGGAAGGCAAAGTCTTTATCTCTTCCCTTTGTTCCTTCTCCCGTGGTCCAGCAGTCCAACTGCAGTGTCGAGGCAAACTGGGGCTCCGATGTTAAAGCCCCCGGCGGGCGATGGTAAGTCCTGAGGCCGTTTAAGCCACGCCGGGCGATGTTAGGCCCCGGCTCCATGTCCTTTAAGCCCGCGGTTCCAGCGGAGAAGTCGCCGTTGCGGAGCTGGGAAAAGCGGTCTCCCACCAGGGACTTGGAGCTCCCGATGTTCCCATCCACCGGGTCTGCGGCCGGTGCCTCCGAACTCCAAAAGTCGGGTGCAGCCGCACGCCACCACAGCTCTTCCCGCTCCAAAGTTGGCCAGCTCCGCGATCTCAGTTCCGCAAGCTCTGCAACTGGAGCCCTCAGGTTAGTCCCGGCCGGAGGTCGCCGCCGGCTCCACGATGTTAGGCCCAACGACATCCGAGACCCGACAAGGAATAGTCGGGTCCCCGCACAGGGAAGAGATTTAAAATGGTTTCCCCCACAGCACCCCCACCACCCCCCACATATACACAGCTAAAAAATAATAATAAAAACTAACTCAAGGGACACATTTAACAAGACAAAAATTAAAAAAAGACAGACGACTGTAGTCGAGCCGCTGCCGTTAGGCGCCGCCACTCCCACTTGGTGACACTAGTGCATTGCCTAGGTTGTATACAGAACAATGCCCTTCACAGTGCATGTGATCATAAGGTACAGTATCTTTCATTCATTCCTGTTCCAGAAACGGTCCCAATAACTCAGGGATGTTCTATTAAGTGAAAGGAATCAGTCTTGCGCAAGGGAACATAATTAAGGAACGCAGCAATCTCGAGGAGTTCTAAGTTACAGAGAAAGGGATAGGCAGAGTCAAGACTTAAAACCGCAATGAGAATATTGAAATTGAGGCGTTGCTTAATGGGAAGCTAGGTAGAGAACTAAGCACAGCAGAAGTGCAAAAACAGGACATGTTGCAATTTGCATTTGCTAATTATGTTTGATGAACATAGAAGATAGGTGCAGGAGGAGGCCATTTGGCCCTTCGACCCTGCACTGCCATTCATTGTGATATAACCATATAACATATAACCATACATGGCTGATCATCCATAATCAGTAGCCCGTGCCTGCCTTCTCCCCATATCCCTTGATTTCACTAGCCCCTAAAGCTCTATCTAACTCTCTTTTAAATTCATCCAGTGAATTGGCCTCTACTACCTTCTGTGGTAGAGAATGCCACAAATTCACAACACTCTGGGTGAAAAAGTTTTTTCTCATCTCAGTTTTAAATGGCCCCCCTTTATTTTCAGTCTGTGCCCCCCCTGGTTCTGGACTCCCCCAACATTGGGAAAATGTTTCATGCATCTAGCTTGCACAGTCCTTTTATCTATATTACTAAAAGTCTGATCTTGACCACTTCCTGTTGTTCTGTATATTGATTTTAGAAAAAACGCTGCCTCTTACGGTTGTGATTCCTGGCCATCTTACTCAGAGTCCCCCTCCGCTGCGTAGGACAAGAGGATTTTTCCCATCGATGAAAAATAAAATAGTTATTAGTGTTTAAAAAATGTTGGGATTCTTTCTCCTGAAGGCCACGCCCCCTTCTGGAGGGACTATAAAGCCCGGAAATGTTAAGTGCCTAGATTAGATTAGATCCTTTATTTGTCATTCAGACCTTTCGGTCAGAACAAAATTTAATTGCCTGCAGTCATACATATAATAATAAACAACAAACACACAATAAACACAAATTAACATCCACCATAGTGAGTTCACCAGACACCTTCTCACTGTGATGGAGGCAAAAGTCTTAAAGTCACTGCAAGATGGGGGAGCGAGATGGTCAGGTCTCTCACACTGAGCTGTGAATAACACTGTGAGTGGTTTTACTGACCTGCCTGACCTGCCTGTGCCCTTAATGTGGTTTGAAAATATAGTTTGGAAATGCTAAAGCTGTGTTGCCTTTGGTTTGGAAATGCTAAAGCTGTGTTGCCTTTGGTTTGGAAATGCTCCTTCTTCTTCTTCTTTGGAGTTTTACGGCAGCCGGCATCCGCCATATTGCATTGCTGCCACCTTCTGGCTTCATTTCACAGTACTCATGTATTTACATTATATCCTTTTTATAAGGCCAGAGGCCCTCAAGAAATCAAACAACACCTATACTCCTTTTCCTTTCCCTCCACACTCTAGAATGTTCTTTACTGATATTTCTGTCACTCCAATTTTCTTAATTTCACTGGTCATAATTCCTCTTTCTGTCTCATATCTCCTACATGCAATTAGGGCATGCTGAACTGTTTCTAATTTTGTCCACTAATCTCCTGTGTGGGACCTTATCAAAGGCTTTCGGAAAGTCCAGATACACTACATCCACTGGTTCTCCTTCGTCCATTTTACTTGTCACATCCTCAACAAATTCCAGAAAATTAGTCAAGAAGGATTTCCATTTCATAAATCCATGCTGACTTGGAACAATCATTTTACTGCTATCCAAATGCGCCATTATTACTTCTTTAATAATTGACTCCAGTATCTTCCTCACTACCGATGTCAGGCTAACTGGATTGTGAAATAAAATATTTTGAATTATACATTTAGTTATAATGATGGATTTTTGTCATATTATGTACACTTGCAGAGATACAAAGGTCATTAATATATTTTTTATGTACTCCTGTTCTAAAAATCCATTAAATAATAAAACAGTTACAACATGGAAACAGGCACTTCAGCAAAACTCATCCATGCCAATCTAGATGCCCGATTGATGCCCCTGCATTTGACACATACAGTGCATTCAGAAAGTATTCAGACCCCTTCACTTTTTCCACATTTTGTTATGTTACAGCCTTATTCTAAAATGGATTAATTTTTTTTCTATCATCAACCTATCCCCAATACCCCATAATAAAAAAGTGAAAAGTGTTTAGAAATTTTTGCAAATTAATTTAAAAGAAATAACTGAAATATCACATTTACATAAATATTCAGCCTCTTTACTCAGTACTTTGTTGAGGTACCTTTAGCAGTGATTACAGCCTCAAGTCTTCTTGGGTATGACGCTACAAGCTTGGCACACCTGTATTTGGGTAATTTCTCCCATTCTCTGCAGATCCTCTCAAGCTCTGTCAGGTTGGATGGGCAGAGTTGATGGACAGCTATTTTCAGGTCCCTCCAGAGGTGTTCGAATGGGTTCAAGTCTGGGCTATGTCTTGGCCACTCAAGGACATTCACAGGCTTGTCACAAAGCCACTCCTGCATTGGCTTGGCTGTGTGCTTAGGGTCGTTGTCCTGTTGGAAGGTGAACCTCCGCCCCGGTCTGAGGTCCTGAACGCTCTGGAGCAGGTTTTCATCAAGGATCTCTCTGTACTTTGCTCCATTCATCTTCCCCTCGATCCTGGCTAGTCTCCCAGTTCCTGCCGCTGAAAAATATCACTGCAGCATGATGCTGTCACCACCATGCTTCACCGTAGGTATAGAAACATAGAAACATAGAAAATAGGTGCAGGAGTAGGCCATTCGGCCCTTCGAGCCTGCACCACCATTCGATATGATCATGGCTGATCATCCAACTCAGCATCCCCATCCCTGCCTTCTCTCCATACCTCCTGATCCCTTTAGCCACAAGGGCCACATCTAACTACCTCTTAAATATAGCCAATGAACTGGTATTGGCCAGGTGATGAGTGGTGCCTGGTTTATTCCAGATGTGATACTTGGCATTCAGGCCAAAGAGTTCAATCTTGGTTTCATCAGACCAGAGATTCTTATTTAGGTGCCTTTTGGCAAATTTCAAGCAGGCTGTCATGTGCCTTTTACTGAGGAGTGGCTTCCGTCTGGCCACTCTACCACAAAGGCCTGATTGGTGGAGTGCTGCAGATATAGTTGGCCTTCTGGAAGTTTCTCCCATCTCCACAGAGGAACTCTGGAGCTCTGTCAGAGTGACCATCGGGTTCTTGGTCACCTCCCTTATCAAGGCCCTTCTCCCCCGATTACTCAGTTTGACCAGTTAGCCAGCTCTATGAAGAGTCCTGGTGGTTTCAAAGTTCTTCCATTTAAGAATGACGGAGACCACTGTGCTCGGAGGAGTACGGCCAATTCCTTCGTCTTCATGGCTTGGTTTTTGCTCGGACATGCACTGTCAACTGCGGGACCTTATATAGACAGGTGTGTGCCTTTCCAAATCATGTACAATCAATTTAATTTAATTGACCACTTGTGGACTCCAATCAAGTTGTAGAAACATCTCAAGGATAATCAATGGAAACAGGATAAAACAAAGCTCAATTTTGAGTGTCATAGCAAAGGGTCTGAATACATATGTAAATATGATATTTCAGTTATTTCTTTTTAATTTGCAAAAATTTCTAAACACCTGTTTTCACTTTTTTATTGTAGGGTATTGTGTGTAGATTGATGATTTGAAAAAATGAATTTAATCCATTTTAGAATAAGGCTGTAATGTAACAAAATGTGGGAAAAGTGAAGGGGTCTGAATACTTTCTGAATGCACTGTATCCCTTGAAACCTTTCCTATCCATGTACCTATCCAAATATCTTTTAAATGTTGTTATTATACTTTTCTCAACTACATCTTCTGGCTGCTCATTCTATATACCCATTACCATCTGTGTGAGAATGTTGACCCCTCAGGTTCATATTATGTTTTTCAACCTCTCAACTCAAACTCATGCCCTCATGCTCTTGATTCCCCAGCTCTGCGAGAAACAAACTGTGCATTAACCCTATCTATCCCCCTCATGATCTTATATACCTCTACATAAACACTCCTCAGCCTTCCGCACTCCAAGGAATAAAGATATCCATATATTCTGAAGAAGGGTCTTGACCCGAAACATTGCCTATTTCCTTCACTTCATAGATGCTGCCTCACCCGCTGAGTTTCTCCAGCATTTATGTCTACCTCCATATATTCCAGTTTGCATCCATATATCCCTTTGTTATCACCTCGTCCACAGCCAACAATGGACATTTGTGGACCCCCTTTCATTGGTCATCGGTGCTGGCTGTGATGTGTCCCGAACCATTTCATACCTCTAGTTTCCCTCTCCCCTGACTCTCAGTCTGAAGAACGGTTTCAACCCGAAATGTTGCCTATTCCTTTTAACCAGAGAAGCTGCCTGCCCTCTGAGTTATTCCAGCATGTTCAAAGGTTCAAAATTCAGTTTATTGTCACATACAAATTAAGGTACAGTGAAATGCGAATTACCATATGACTGTACTAAAAAAAAAGGAACAAGACACACAACTACATTAACGTTAACGTTAATTTTAAATTTAAAGTTACCTTCACTCCTTAACTTTTCAAATGTGTTTTGGGAGGCAATTATTCAACTAATTTCCAAATACTTATAATATTTGTTGTTTACCCATTCCCTAGTGAATAGCAGAAAGTCACGATTTAATGCTCCAGAACCATCGAGACTTGCATTGTATTTCCGTTTAAAAAAATACAATGACAGTGTTTAATTTCCGTATTTAAAACAAAATAGTTCTTCATGCTGAGCTTCCACAAACATGATGGGCCAAATGGCCTTCTTCTTTAAAGTAACCAGTCAATGATTCTGTGATGGCTGATTCTTGCCACTTAGTTCGTAAGTTCATAAGTCTTAGGAGCAGAATTAGGCCATTTGGCCCATCGAGTCTACTCTGTCATTCAATTAAGGCTGATCTATCATTCCCTCTCAACCACATCCTCTTGCCTTCTCCCCATATACATTTGACACCCTTACTAATAAAGAAACTGCCAATCTCTGCTTTAAAATTACCACAGCCGACCGCAGCAATGAATTCCACAGTTTCACCACCCTCTGACTAAATAAATTCCTCCTCATCTCCATCCTGAAGGCACTTCCTTGGTACTGGGCACTGCTTTATTTCCACAAAAGAAAAGGACAGTTATGAATGGCCTGGAAGACTGATGAACATAGAAGTGCATGGAAACATGACAAAAATTGGCATTCTCGTTGTTGTGATTATGATAGGTATGTTACAAAGCCTACCTGAAGCGTCATTGAAAATCTGCCCCAGCCCGTGTGTGTGACTTTGGCGCTGTTTAGAGGGGGCGGGTTTAAAACGCGATTTTTACTAGGCTGTTGCAATCGAAAATGTTCAGCCTAGTAAATCATTAACGAAAAATCGCTGAAAGACCCCATCGCAAAAGGTAATATTAGTTTTTATGGCCTTGTATAATAGTTATAGTAATTTAAAAATCACTCTCTAAACCCGCAACCTCTCGCAGCCCCAGGGTTTTATAAAGCAAACAATTAAAGGTATGTAGCTTATTTTTACATTAAAAAGGGCTTCTTAAGAACCCTTTATACAAAGTTTACTATAGCGAATAGCTCATTTTGGGCTCTTTATATCCCGCAGTATTTTTCTGGGCATTTGAGGGCACAAATCCAGCGCAATGTGAACGTTCTAAACCAGCGCGTTCACAGGAACCCACTAGATTTAACTAGGAACTAGGAACCCACTGATTTAAAATGGACTTTAATTTGCAGCAATTGAACACTAAATTCCTTCCATTTGGCCTATAAATTAATGTAAATGAGATTTCAAAATCATGTTTTATTGTGAATTATTTATGAATATTATTTGGACACTTGGGCTATTTAAAAATGTTAATCATTTATTAAGAAATGGATAGATGTTTAGATCTAGTAATTGAAGTTTGAAATTTGCTACACTTGGGTAACTAACTAATTATATGTTTTAATTTCAGGTCATCCAAGTAAGATTATTTTATATTTGTTTCAGAATGCTTTAATCTACGATAACTGAAAATTTCATTCAGTTCTCTTAATTTTTAAGAAGGTTATGGGTTTTTGACTGCCCACGATCACAGCTTTTTTGTTATGTCCATAGAAAATCAATAGGGAACAAGATGCTAATTTCCGAGTATGAAAATGTCCATAACGTTTCAAATACTTGAGATATGAAAGTGAATTAGGTGTCAAATTAAACTTCTTTTTATGCTTTATCTGATGGGATAAATTACAGACTTGATTGTTTTAATCTCAAAGTTTTGTAACATTGCTAATTATGATACTATAGACATCGGAAGGATTGGGAATGAGAACATTGTACAGGGAAGGACTAGCTGAGATATGGCCCGTTTACTGGTTTGTCAGCCAAAGAACTGTACACTCCTACAGCATACAAGCAGCCATTTGACCTAACGCACATTGTGAACATTGCAATAAATCTCCTTGAATCAGCCTCCTCTAGGGCAAGCAATTCTGATTTTTTTTTCTCCCTTCACATCACTGAAGTCCCTCATGGCTGAGACCATTCCACACCTTCTCCAAGGCCTCGACATCCTTCATGTAATGCAGTGCTCATTGTCAAACACCACCCATTAGCCTATTGCATGATGGAGCAATGAGTAAAATCCACAGAATGAAGGTATCTTGTAATATCGACCCAAGGAGTTTGTGACATTTGTCTCAATTTGATGTGGAGCACTCGTATACAGCTTATGCTAGTTTTTATCTATGTGCTTTGTGATCAGATTTCAAAGACATTTAGATACATTTAGATAATATATCTAATGATCTTGCTCCATCACCTGATTAAAATTACATCTAAAGTAAGAAACAAATATAACTCACTGCCACAGATAACCGACACAAGATTGTGTTTTATCAGTTTTGAAGCAGTTATTTTATTAACCCGTTTCTTCAGCAAGTTTATCCACTGAATATGCATGACTTATAACTTCAGAAGGTCACCAGTCACTGACGTTAGATACCCCTGGATGAGAAAGGTGATCCCGACATTGAAAGAGAGATATGTAATGGGTCTATGTTTGTTGAGTGGCCCCCAGCTGAAAGTGTGAGCTGACTTTAGGCAAGGAGTCGAAACAGCTGAAGTTTAAGTCAGAAGCAGTAAGAGACTTACATTTCTGTGGCTGGATAGAAACATAGAAAACATAGAAAATAAGTGCAGGAGTAGGCCATTCGGCCTGGGCAGTGGCAGTGGGCAATTGTGGGATTGCTTGCTGATAATTTGTGCAGAAAGGGTAAAACCATTAGAGAGAATTTATGCATTATTTTTCTTGCTCAAAATTCTCCTGTTTTTGTTAATGAAAATTTGTTTGAGTTTTTATTTCAGGGTGTCACAGCTTATCCATTTCTGAATGTCATAGGTTATAAATCCTATGATTCATTACCCTTGAGAAACATAGAAACATAGAAATTAGGTGCAGGAGTTGGCCATTCGGCCCTTCGAGCCTGCACCGCCATTCAATATGATCATGGCTGATCATCCAACTCAGTATCCCGTACCTGCCTTCTCTCCATACCCCCTGATCCCCTTAGCCACAAGGGCCACATCTAACTCCTTCTTAAATATAGCCAATGAACTGGCCTCAACTACCCTCTGTGGCAGAGAGTTCCAGAGATTCACCACTCTCTGTGTGAAAAAAGTTCTTCTCATCTCGGTTTTAAAGGATTTCCCCCTTATCCTTAAGCTGTGACCCCTTGTCCTGGACTTCCCTAACATCGGGAACAATCTTCCTGCATCTAGCCTGTCCAACCCCTTAAGAATTTTGTAAGTTTCTATAAGATCCCCCCTCAATCTCCTAAATTCTAGAGAGTATAAACCAAGTCTATCCAGTCTTTCTTCATAAGACAGTCCTAACATCCCAGGAATCAGTCTGGTGAACCGTCTCTGCACTCCCTCTATGGCAATAATGTCCTTCCTCAGATTTGGAGACCAAAACTGTACACAATACTCCAGGTGTGGTCTCACCAAGACCCTGTACAACTGCAGTAGAACCTCCCTGCTCCTATACTCAAATCCTTTTGCAATGAAAGTTAACATACCATTCGCTTTCTTTACTGCCTGCTGCACCTGCATGCCTACCTTCAATGACTGGTGTACCATGACACCCAGGTCTCGCTGCATCTCCCCCTTTCCCAATCGGCCACCATTTAGATAATGGTCTGCTTTCCCGTTTTTGCCACCAAAATGGATAACCTCACATTTATCCACAAACATTTGCCCACTCACCCAGCCTATCCAAGTCACCTTGCAGTCTCCTAGCATCCTCCTCACAGCTAACACTGCCCCCCAGCTTAGTGTAATCCGCAAACTTGGAGATATTGCCTTCAATTCCCTCATCCAGATCATTAATATATATTGTAAATAGCTGGGGTCCCAGCACTGAGCCTTGCGGTAACCCACTAGTCACTGCCTGCCATTTTGAAAAGGACCCATTTACTCCTACTCTTTGCTTCCTGTTTGCCAGCCAGTTCTCTATCCACATCAATACTGAACCCCCAATGCCTTGTGCTTTAAGTTTGTATACTAATCTCTTATGTGGGACCTTGTCGAAAGCCTTCTGGAAGTCCAGATACACCACATCCACTGGTTCTCCCCTATCCACGCTACTAGTTACATCCTCGAAAAATTCTATAAGATTCGTCAGACATGATTTACCTTTCGTAAATCCATGCAGACTTTGTCCAATGATTTCACCACTTTCCAAATGTACTGCTATCCCATCTTTAATAACTGACTCTAGCAGTTTCCCCACTACCGATGTTAGACTAACTGGTCTGTAATTCCCCATTTTCTCTCTCCCTCCCTTCTTAAAAAGTGGGGTTACGTTTGCTACCCGCCAATCTTCAGGAACTACTCCAGAATCTAAAGAGTTTTGAAAGATTATTACTAATGCATCCACTATTTCTGGAGCTACTTCCTTAAGTACTCTGGGATGCAACCTATCTGGCCCTGGGGATTTATCGGCCTTTAATCCATTCAATTTACCCAACACCACTTCCCGGCTACCCTGGATTTCACTCAATTCCTCCAACTCCTTTGACCCGCGGTCCCCTGCTATTTCCGGCAAATTATTTATGTCTTCCTTAGTGAAGACGGAACCAAAGTAGTTATTCAATTGGTCCGCCATATCCTTGTTCCCCATGATCAACTTACCTGTTTCTGACTGCAATGGACCTACATTTGTTTTAACTAATCTCTTTCTTTTCACATATCTATAAAAACTTTTGCAGTCAGTTTTTATGTTCCCTGCCAGTTTTATTTCATAATCTATTTTCCCTTTCCTAATTAAGCCCTTTGTCTTCCTCTGCTAGTCTTTGAATTTCTCCCAGTCCTCCGGTATGCTGCTTTTTCTGGCTAATTTGTACGCATCATCCTTCGCTTTGATACTATCCCTGATTTCCCTTGTTATCCATGGATGTACTACCTTCCCTGATTTATTCTTTTGCCAAACTGGTATGAACAATTTTTGTAGTTCATCCATGCAGCCTTTAAATGTCTTCCATTGCATATCCACCGTCAACCCTTTTAGAATTAATTGCCAGTCAATCTTGGCCAATTCACGTCTCATACCCTCAAAGTTACCTTTCTTTAAGTTCAGAACCATTGTTTCTGAATTAACAATGTCACTCTCCATCCTAATGAAGAATTCAACCATATTATGGTCACTCTTGCCCAAGGGTACAACAAGATTGCTAACTAATCCTTCCTCATTACTCAATACCCAGTCTAAAATAGCCTGCTCTCTCGTTGGTTCCTCTACATGTTGATTTAGACAACTATCCCGCATACATTCCAAGAAATAGATGAGAAGATGGTGGTGAGCTCTTGTCTTTAACAGCTGGAGACCCTCTGATGAAATACAGGAGGGAGATAGAGAACATAGTAGCATGGTTTCAGGACAATAACCTTTCCCTCAATGTCAGCAAGACAAAATAACTAGTTATCGACTTCAGGAAGAATATTAGGGTGCATACAAGGACTAGAATATCAAAAACAGGGATGTAATGCTGAGGCTTTATGAGGTGCTGGTTAGACCGCATTTGGAGTATTGTGAGCAATCTTGGGCCCCATATCTGAGGAAGGATATGCTGACATTGGAGAGAGTCCAGAGGAGGTTTACGAGAATAATCCGAGGAATGAGTGAGTTAACATACGATGAGCGTTTGTCGGCACTGTACTCGCTGGATTTTAGAAGGATGAAGTGGGACCCCATTAAAACTTACCGAATAGTGGCAGGTTTGTATAGAGTCGATGTGGATGTGGAGAGGATGTTTCCACTAGTGGGAGAGTCTAGGACCAGAGGTCATAACCTCAGAATAAAAGGACGTTCCTTTACGAAGATCAGGAGGAATTTCATTGGTCAGAGGGTGGCGAATCTGTGGACTTCATTGCCACGGAAGGCTGTGGAGGCCATCAATGGATATTTTAAAGACAGAGATCGATAGATTCTTGGTTGGTACGGGTATCAGGGATTATGGGGAGAAGACAGAAGAATGGGGTTGAGGGGGGAGTATTAGATCAGCCATGTTTTAATTTCAGAATAGACTTGATGGGCTGACTCTGACAAACTTCTACAGATGCACTGCTGAAAGCATATTGTTTGGTGGCATCACAGCTTGGTTTGGGAACAACCCTGCCCAATTCAGCAAGAAATTGCAAAGAGTTCTAGATGGAGCCAGTCTAGTTGCTTCCCGTTATCAGGCTTCTAAAATGTCTTTCCACTTGCTAGGGTTCTGTCCGATTCACCTCTACCTCATGGTGGACATTGGACTTAGTTAATAGAACTGATGTGCTACAATGCCGAGAACTACATTCTGCACTCTGTATCTTCCCCTTTGCTCTAACTATTGATCAATGGTCAATGGTTCATTATTATCACATGTACAGTGAAATTCAATTTTGCATATAGTTGAGAAAAACATCGGCATACCTAAGCAAAATACCCAATTAGTACAAAGGGAATAGAAATAGTCCACTGAGACTGCATGCAAGGTTTTGGTGTCATTTTCAAAGTCCAGTCTGGTCCATGCACTCAACCTTCTGGAGCTGCGCCCAATCTGGGTGAGACCCATTCTGCTGCAGAGCCTCCAGTGAACTGTCGTCCCTCTCCTTGCCCTGCCACCTACGGCCTTTGTGCCCCAGGGGCACCTCCTGCAGCCAACCTTCAGGAGGCGGAAGGTAAGACCCCAGTTCACTCTATTATCGCAAAAAGTCACAAACTGCTTCAGTAACTCAGCAGGTCAGGCAGCATCTTTGGAAACATGTCTGAAGAAGGATCTCGACTTGAAACATCATCTGGCCATGTTCTCCAGAGATGCTGCCTGACCTGCTGAGATACTACAGCACCTTGTGGCCTTTTGCTTGTCTCCATGCTGCATCTTTAAACTAAATTACACTAAAGGGCTGTCCCACTGCAGCAACCTAATTGCCAAGTTTAGAAGAGTTTAGGAGAATTTGAAAAAGTGTCATATTGAAGACCTCCTTCAACTATGTGGAAGACCTTCTTCAACCTCCTTCGACTATGTTGAAGACTAACTTCGACTAGCTTCGGGAAAATTGGACACTGAATAGTGGAGAGTGAAGACAACCACCTTCGATCTCCTTCGACCTCCCTTCGACTTTGTTGAAGACTATCTACGACTACCTTCGACTACCCTCGACTACCCTCGATTACCTACGAATAACATGCCGACCTACTACGACCTACCTCGACTAAACCTACGAGTAAAAAAAATATCAATTTTTTCCATGGTGACCATTTTTTACTCGCGGGCATTTTTCAGTATGTTGAAAAATACGGCGCGACTTAGCTGAGGCCTCGAGTACACGGGGACTACTCTCGAGCATGAAGGAGGGTTACAAAGTCCTCCTAGGACCTTGTACAATACAATACAATACAATACAATACAATTTATTTGTCACTTGAACCTCATAGAGGCTCAAGTGAAATGTTGTTTCTGCAGTCATACATACAAGAAAAAAAAGACCCAAGACACAACACAATTTACACAGACATCCATCACAGCGCATCTCCACCTCGCTGTGATGGAAGGCAAAAAAAACGTATCTCTCCCCTGCACTTCCCTCTCCCCCCGATGTCAGAGTCAAAGTCAGAGCCCCCGGCGGGCGATAACAATTGTCCCGCGGCCATTAACGCCGCGCCGGGTGATGCAAGGCCGCGCTCCGGGTCTTGTTGTTGGAGCCCCGGGCGGGCGCTGGCAAAGTCCCGCAGCCGTTGAAGCCACGCCGGGCGATGATGTAAGGCCCCGCTCCAGGTCATCCTCGACCCCGCTACTCGGGCGGGAGAAGTCGCCGTTGCGGAAGCCCCGAAAAGCGGTCTCCCAGCAGGGACCCGCGGGCTCCCGATATCACTGTCCACCAGACCTGCGGTAAGCCTCCGAATCTCCGAGGGTCGGGTCGCAGCAGCGCGCCACCACCGCTCCTCCCGCTCCGGACTCGGCCAGCTCCGTGATGGTGAGTAGCTCCGCAGCTCCGTGACTGGAGCCCCAGGACGTTCCTGCTGGAGGCCGCTCCACGGTGCAGCCCCAACGACAACGGAGACCCGACAGGGAAAGGTCGGGTTCTCCGTGCAGGGGAAAAATTTTTAAAGTTTCCCCGCCCCCCACACACACACACACACACACACATACCCCATCAAAAAAATAAAAACTACATTAAAACGGGACAAAAAATAACAAAAAGACAGACGGACTGCAGACGCCGCTGCGACGTGAGTCGCGCCGCCCACCGGAACACCGGATTGTGTCGTCCATGCTGCGAGTATGAGTCGAGGGAAACTCTTCTGAACTTGCGGATTAGGTCACCGCAGTGGGACAGTCCCTTAAGGAGAGCGACCAATCTGTTTAACAGGATGCTAGTAAGGATTTTACCAGCAGACTTGACAGTAAAGGGCCTGTCCCACTGCGGCGACCTAATTGGTGGGTTTAGAAGAGTTTGCCCTCAACTCATACTCGCAGCATGGTCGACACGAGGCCCTAGGAGGTCTTTGTAACTCTCCTTTTGCATCGTGTTGCATTTACAGTCAGAGTACATGCTCTTATATTGGCTTAAAAAACAGGGTATTGGCTGGATTCAAAGTAAAGTTTCAGGGCGACCCATCATTTCATACATTTCATTTTTGAAGTAAACACAAAAGCTAAGAAAAATGTCCTTGCATGAACTTCTGTGCTGCAGTGGGATTGAAAACTTTTGCTGAGTTTTTACTGAAAGCTGAGTATTTACTCAAAGCAAGTACATTTACGGAGTAGTTGAGGGATTTTCATCTCATGTCACTTAAATATAAATAGGCAATATATCTTCAAGCATGAGGGAATCAAAAATAACAGGTTAACCAAGCAGGCACCATCCATCTTGTGTGTACTAGCACATGTGATCAATCAGTTGTTTAGGCACAATGTCCACGTTTTTTAAAAACAAAATACAAGATTGCCTTTTTATGAGCATCCAAGACAAAGAAGCTGACTTGACAGGCATCCCCTCAACCACAGCCGACCTGAAGTGTCACCCATACCTTCTCTCCAGAGATGCTGCCTGTCCTGCAGAGTTAAGCCCCTGTCCCACTTAGGAAACCTGAACGGAAACCTCTGGAGACTTTGCGCCCCACCCAATGTTTCCGTGCGGTTCCCGGAGGTTTTTGTCAGTCTCCCTACCTGCTTCCACTAGCTGCAACCACCTGCAACATCCGGGAACCACACGGAAACCTTGGGTGGGGCGCAAAGTCTCCAGAGGTTTCCGTTCAGGTTTCCTAAGTGGGACAGGGACATTACTCCAACCTTTTGTGTCCACATCATCTAGAAAATGCATTGTTATTATTTCTTCAGGATTAACATCCACCACCTCCCAAAAGTGTGACCTTTATCACCAAGAAGGACGAGGAGGGGGGCAGCAGGTACGCAGGAAGACCACCAGCTACAGGCTGCCTTCCGAGTGAGTCACACACCATCCTGATCCGGAAATTATCAATGGTCCTTCACAGTGGCTGGGATTGAATCTTGTCCAACAGCACTGTGGCAGCATCTTCACCAGAAAGGCTGCAGCAATTCAAGAAGGTAGCAAGGCACCACCTTCCCAAGTGCAGTTCGGGATGAGCAGCATCCTTTCTATCTACTAGGTTCTACTAGATACATTTACAAACAAATAGATACATTTACAAACAAACTTTTGACCGTTTAATTGCTCTTGGTCATGAAACATTTAGCAACACATAGGTCAGGCCCATGACCTTGATGGTTGTCTGCTCACAAGTATGTGCCAGAAGGGCTTTTTGCCTCACTGGAGATAGAGGGGAGAGAGATGCACAGTGGCACAGCCGTATAGTTGCTGCCTTACAGTGCAAGAGACTGGGGTTTGATCCTGACTGTGCTTGTCTGTGCGGAGTTTGTACGTTCTCCCCGTGACTGCGTGGGTTTTCTCCGGGTGCTCCGGTTTCCTCCCACATTCCAAAGTTGAATAGGTTTGTATGTAAATTGGCTTTGAGTTGTAAATTATCCCTAGTGTGTGGGTTAGAACTATTGATGGGTGATTGAGGGGGGATCTCATAGAAACTTACAAAATTCTTAAGGGGTTGGACAGGCTAGATGCTGGAAGATTGTTCCCGATGTTGGGGAAGTCCAGGACAAGGGGTCACAGTTTAAGGATAAAGGGGAAATCCTTTAGGACCGAAATGAGAAAAACATTTTTCACACAGAGAGTGGTGAATCCCTGGAACTCTCTGCCACAGAAGGTAGTCGAGGCCAGTTCATTGGCTATATATAAGAGGGAGTTAGATGTGGCCCTTGTGGCTAAAGGGATCAGGGGGTATGGAGAGAAGGCAGGTACAGGATACTGAGTTGGATGATCAGCCATGATCATATTGAATGGCGGTGCAGGCTCGAAGGGCCTAATGACCTACTCCTGCACCTATTTTCTATGTTTCTATGTGATCGCTGGTCAGCGTGGACTCAGTGGATCGAACGGCCTGTTTTCGTGCTTTTTCTCTAAACTAAACTAAATTAAACTAAACTTATCAGCTCCAGACACAGAGCACACTCCTTTCTGATATGCAGGCTAGCTTGAAACTTGTTCAGGATTCAATGGGGCCCTGTTATTGTGTGCAGCTTTAAAAAACAGAAGTCACACTAAGGGCACAAGGGATCGTTATAATGAGCAGAGCATGCAACAGAACATTAGCTAGATGCTTCATTATTCCGAATGAGCATTGATTAATCACCCATTGCAAACCTGGACTTGTTTTAGTGACATCCCACGTAAACCCATTTTGTGCAAAGTCAGGTCAAGAGTTTTTAATTGTCACATGGACTGAAAGTGGAACAATATTTGTTTAACTTGCAGCAGCATAACAAGCCTGTAAACACAGTCAAGTCAAGTGAGTTTATTGTCATGTGTCCCAGATAGGACAATGAAATTCTTGCATTTGCTGCAGCACAACAGGATATTGTAGTCATAAATACAGAACAGATCAGTGTGTGTCCATACACTAAAAAATATACATATACACACATCAGTAAACAGATAAAGTGCAATAGGTTGTTATAGTTCATAGTTTGTTTGAAGTTGTGTTTAATAGTCTGATGGCTGTGGGGAAGAAGCTGTTCCTGAATCTGGATGTTGCAGATTTCAGGCTCCTGTACCTTCTAGATGGCAGTGGAGAGATGAGGGTGTGGCCAGGATGGTGTGGGTCCTTGATGATGCTGGCAGCCTTTTTGAAGCAGCGACTGCGATAGATCCCCTCGATGGTGGGGAGGTCAGAACCGATGATGGACTGGGGCAGTGGTCACAACTTTTTGCAGCCTTTTCTGCTCCTGGACGCTCAGGTTGCCGAACCAAGCCACGATGCAACCGGTCAGCATGCTCTCTACTGCACTCATAGGTGACATTATAAACAAAAAAAAATCGATAAATTAGAAAAAAACAATATTAGTGCAAAAAAAAAAGTCCTCAATGCAATCAAGACAGCCCACAATTCATAGTTTAGTTAATTTTTGGAGCTTTCAAGAGCCTGATTGTTATCGGGATGAAGCTGTTCCTGAAACTGGAAAAGTCACAGCTTTCAGACTTCTTCACGGTGGTAGGAGTGAAACGAAAGTGTAACCAAGATGGTGTGGGTCCTTGTTGATGCTGGACTCATGAAGCATGCAGATTGAACTTATTTTAAACTGATTACACAGATATAAATCAAGAGATCCTTTGTTAATTAATACATGGGGTCCTAGAGTCGCGGGGTTAATTACCAAACACAAGCAGCACTCAATTCCTGGTGTCTTTCTGTCATGTGGGTAATATCTCTTCAAATTAATAATGCCTTGCTAATGTATTTCCATTCAGGGAAGCACTGAGGAAAAGACTGAAACGGAGTTAATCTGATTATGAAAACCCCTAGAAAAGCAGAACTGTTTGGGGAACAAGTTAACTTGAAGAGAAGCGAGACCGAGACATCATTGATCATTGTCAGCTTGTGTCTCGCTACTTTTGAGAGCTTTCAAGTAAACTTTATAAATCTGTTGCCAAATGAAAAGGAACCAAATTACTTTTCCAAAGTCTGTGTGTGACTGCGAAGCTTGCACAAAGACCCTGATTCAGTTAAAGTCACAAACAAATCTTTGTTCCACATTCACCTCCAATTTTCAAAACATGAGGCATGGGAGCACAGACATTATTTCAATCTTTTATCCATTCCCAGGTATTGAAAACCTGCTTAAAAGCAATGATCATCAACAATATTAACTTTAAAGGCAATTCTGTAGGGCAATCACATGTTACACTTTGCATTGATATCATTATCACATAAGTAGCAGTAAAACTCTTCACTGTTCATTTCCTTTTTCTTTTCCTTCCTGTTTCTTACCCTTGCTGCTCTGTTTTGACCACAGTCAATTGCAACTGCACAAACAGCACATTTACAAACAGCTGTCGTATTTAACATTTGCACCTCAACAACTGAAAGATTTGGGGAGATGTGACGGAAATAGTACATGTTGCTTGGCAGAGAAAGATCCTTTGCATGTGTGGCAGTTCCTCTCAGAGTGCCTATGGGTCTACTCAGAATAAACAGTTCGGATGGCACATGGAGAGTCTGTCTTCCCCATCCTGAGGTCTCCATGGTGGCAGACCAGCCTTGACCCGACATATCCTCCAGGCCCGTGCTCCCAGTTATCAGTGGGATCTTTTGACGCTGTGTTGATCCCTATCACCGTGTCGGAGATGGGACCTTCCTCTGAGCACAGGGCAGTTCGTCAGTGGCAATAAGAGTGTAGGTTTTGGCAAATGTGCTTGGGAAATAAGGTTCTGGGGTCCCAGTCAGTAGAAACCCGCTGATGCCCAGTAACATTTGTGTGAGCTGAAGCAAGGTACCCCAATGGTCTCATTGTTAGTGATCCATTGGATCCATGGTGACTACAAGGATTTTTCCAATATGTTGAAGGTGGAAGCTGTTCAATCTCCTCTCCAGCCTGGAGTAAATATCCCAGCTTGGAGTAAATGTCCCAGCTTTAACCGCAATGGACATTTGATGGACACATACAGTGCCTTCCTTATCAGAGATAGCGGATGCTAAGTGTCCAGCGGGTTGTTGTTTGGTACCCAGGTGAGATGTTTTACGGTGACATATGTTTTTCCGTTTTGCATCAGATTGCATCCATCAAGGCTGAGGGGGCTGGGAGGAGCTGAACCAAGAAAGCAGAAGTGAGTGCACAGTGCAGAGCCATGTCGACAGGGAGCGTGTGGAGGTGGGGCTAGAATTGGTACTCAATTACATGGCAAGTGTTTCCTGATGGCTGTGTGTGGTACCTGCCTGTGAAACTTGTTTATTGTCATCTGCAATTCGTGGCTTTTCTGTAAAAGGCGGATCCCGAATAATGAGTTTGGTGATGTGTCTTTTACTCAGAAATCATCTCATGTGTGTGAACTTCAATCATTAAATCGGTAGTTTGGTCCAGAAATTCAAAAATTCCTATTTAAACAATAATCCCATAACTGAGAACTGGAGTATTGCACAGTTTTCAACAGTGTGAATTTTATTGATCTATAATAATTTTTCTCTAACTTACTGTTAAGGTCTATAACTTCAATTTAATTGAATCCAAATGAAGCATAGAATTGTAGGATGGCTCGGTATGAGTCCATTCAGCCCAATACACTCTGTGCTAGCTTTTTGGAATCCATACATGTAAGTGATCCCACTTTCCTAATTCTGTCCCCATAGCCGTGTAATGTTGCAGCTACACGTCGCTACTGAACTGCTTTGAATTCTGTTTTGGGCTGTCCATTCCAGATCACAACCACATACTGTGTAACAAATTGCTTCCTAACATCACCTCTGATTCTATGGCTAATCACCTTAAATCTGTTTCCACCGAATAATAGTCCTGGACGCATTTTCTCCTTATTGAATCAATCATGATTTTGAACACCACTACAAAATCTCCCATCGACTTTCCGGGCTCCCGGGAAAATAGCCCTACAAAACCTGGCCTGGTAACATGCTTGTAAATCTTTTCAGCACCCTTGCCAAGTCTTTAATGTCTAATTACGCCTGAACTGAGGAGGTGATTGATAGTAGATAGACCTGCCCCATATGTGAGTCTGGAGTCATGTATAAAACACACTTGAGAAGGTCAACAGATGTTATTTACTGGAGGATATTAGTGTTTTTTTTATTATAAAAAACTGTCACTTCAGGGTTACTAATTGCAGATTTTATTTAATTCCTTGAATTTCATTCTCATGTTGCCACAGTGTAATTTATACTTGTGTCTATGGGTCAGGCAGACAGAATGCTGGCCATTGGTGGGTTATTGAAACTTGACTCTTTGATGGACTAGCGAGAATTGTACACTGACCATTTAAAAGTGTCTATGAATGTTTATGTGCCATTGGCTAGGGTGCCATATTAGCCTTCAAACTGAATGGTAACTCAAATTTCACTGTACCTTAATTAGGTAAGTGACAATAAATGCAAACTTGAACTTGAACTTGAATTGCACCTGGTTTAAAGCAGTTAAAACAAGTATGAGGGGTCCTTGTTTTTTTTTTCATAGAATGGACCATAAAAGTAAGGACGCTTTGTTTACTTTATATTGAAGAAAAAAACATTTGTTACATCGCTGGTATACTGCACTCAATTCTGTCACCACGTTTCAGGAAGGACATTAAAGACTTGACAAGATTGTCCTACATAATCTTAAGAGATGTGGAGTCAGAGTTGGAGTGGTGGAACAGGCAGTGAGAGAGGCTGCTGTGTCTGTTCTAAAGGTTGGACTGACAAAAGGAATGGGAGTCTCCCCCTTTACTCTATCTTCTACCGTCTCATGTGGCAACAGTGAACAATGATCAGGCAGCATTGGAATGACAGGAGGCCACTCACCTGGAACTAGAAACATTGAAACATAGAAAATAGGTGCAGGAGTAGGCCATTCGGCCCTTCGAGCCTGCACCGCCATTCAATATGATCATGGCTGATTATCCAACTCAGTATCCTGTACCTGCCTTCTCTCCATACCCCCTGATCCCTTTAGCCACAAGGGCCACATCTAACTCCCTCTTGAATATAGCCAATGAACTGGCCTCAACTACCTTCTGTGGCAGAGAATTCCACAGATTTACCACTCTCTGTGAAAAAAGTTTTTCTCATCTCGGTCCTAAAAGATTACCCCCTTATCCTTAAACTGTGACCCCTTGTTCTGGACTTCCCCAACATCGGGAACAATCTGAATATAAGATCCTCCCTCAATCTTCTAAATTCTAGCGAGTACAAGCCATGTCTATCCAATCTTTCTTCATATGAAAGTCCTGACATCCCAGGAATCAGTCTGGTGAGAATGGGGTGAAGTAGTAGAGAACTAGTAGAGAATGGGGTGAAGTAAGATTTTTTTGCAATTCATCCATTCACTGGATATGGGTGATGAAGTTAATATTCAGAACAAAAATCTATCCATGTAATGGAAAAGGTGAGTTTAACCAACATCATGATCCTTGTGGATATCGGGACACACAGGGCAGAATCAATTGGGGAGATTAGTATAGGAACTAAGCTCTCAACACCATGGGATTCCTGGAGAGATAGAGGTACATGGGGGAATTATAGAGAAATTGGAATACAGGGGCTGCATGAAACAAATGGTTGATAGAATGAAGGAAAACGTTCAGATCTTGTGAAAGGGAAGAATAGGCCTGTGTTTAGAGTAGGTCTAAATGGAAGGCTGAGGGTGAACGGAGATGACGTGTGTAAAGATCTCAATCAACTTGTTTGCACTGTCCTCACAGAATGGGCAATGCTATAGATGTCAGTATTAAAAAGGAAGGCATGTAAAGCATAGAAATGATTATTATAGAGATGATTCACAGCGAGGGACCAATGTCTTTAAAAATAGATATATCTCAAGGCTGTGCTAAATCGACAGGCCCTGCCCCTGAATACATGTAACTTTCAAAGCAATGTGGCTGAATTGAGAGTACAAATACAAATAAATGAATATGATCTGGTAGCTATTTGAGAGACAGGCCTGCAGAATGCATTTCGTTGTCTCTGTACTGTACACTGACAATGACAATTAAAATTGAATCTGAATCTGAATAGCATAGATTGCGAACTAAACATCGAGGAGTAGCTCATAGTCAGGAAGGTGATACAACTATGATGGAGAAATAGCAGCTGATTAATGGAGGCAATCTGAATTCAGGAAGCCTGGATGTTTTAGGCTGAGGCAGAGGTGTACCGTCTCCCAAATAGTTGATAGGATTGGTGGGTTAAACTGCATTTATTTCAATACGAGAAACTTAGCAGGCAAGGCAGGCAATGGTGGATTGATTTGGGGGAATGGGATATTATGACCATAACAGAAACAAAGCTGAGAGAAGGGCAGGACTGGCAGCTCAATGTTCCAGTGTGTAGATGCTACAGGATGATAAATATGCAAGTAAGAGAGGAAGAAAGGTTGCATTTTTGATCAGGGAGTACATACATGCTTACAGGGCATGTTCCTCGGAGATTGTCCAGTGAGGAAAAATGAGTAGAACTTAAAAATAAAAGGGGAATGATCCACTTTTTTTTGGGACTGTATTATGGAACTCCCACTGGTCAGAATTAACGTAGCTGATGTGTAGTGAGATTGCAGATAGTTGCAAAAATAATATGGAAGTAAAGTGGGAGTTTTCAATTTCCTTAATATTGACTAAGGCTCCCATAGTGTTAGAGGCACAAAGAGTAAGTATCTCAGCGGGAAATCGCCCACTTTCTAGGAAAAGTAAAGCCAAATCAGATTATTCTAGATGCTGAGAAATTGCAAAGCAGTGAGATGCAAAAGAATCTTGGGCGTCAGAGTGTACGGTTTACATAAGGATGGCGTGCAGGTACAGCAGCACAGGTGTGGACTGTGTGCAGCAAAGGCTGGTGTGCAGGTGCAGCAAGTAGTTAGAAAGCTACCAGAACTGTATTATTTATTATTTGTGCCTGGGGACTCGAATATAAAAGTAGGTGATCATCCTTCATTTATATAGGGCATCGGTGAGACCACATGTGGAGTACTGTCTAACTGAAGAGACAGCGGAGAGGAGTTGGACAAATGGAGACAGACTGACTGCCTTATTAGCTGAAATTAGAGCAATTACATTGAGGGAAATGGGACAATTTAATAGCACAGCCTTCTGCTCCTTTTTTATGTTTGTTTTTAGTTCATTCACATTTAATCAAATTGGATATTTGATTGATGGCAAAGCTATGTGCTTAAATTTCAATCCTAGGGTGTTAGCATTACTGGTGAGGCCCATAATTAAATGGCCCCTGCCTTTCCAGGTCAATTCCAGTTGAAGAGTCAGCCGCAGTGATAAATGAGTCACATATTGGCCCAAGCCAAGTAAAGGAAATCTACTTACCCAAAGGATAAAACATTTTTTATCATCTGTTAGCTTCATGTGACTTGAGCTGATTTATTAAAAATTTGATTTACACTTGCACGATGCTTTAGCGATCCGAGGTCACATTTTCAGTGGTGAGCACAGACAAAATGCAAATAGTTTTGTTATTAAGATTGTAGTGCCCAGATTAATAAAGATTCACACAAAAAGCTGGAGTAACTCAGCGGGGCAGGCAGCTTCACAGGAGAGAAGGAATGGGTGACGTTTTGGGTCGAGACCCTTCTTCTGACTCAAGAAAATTGGAACAGAGGCCTACTTTATGCACAATAAAAATATATGCACATATTGCAACCTAACCAAGCAATATTAAAAAAAGGACGTTGCTCTGAGAGTTATTCCATCAAGACCTTTAGTCAGAATGACTTTTCTTAAAAAATTCAGCTGAAGAGTGCAATATTGGTACTGGGGAAAGTAAGGGCCACAGCACATCATTATGCACTGATATTTTAATTTGCTTTTTATGTTTCTGTTTACTGGTCAGGACATTGCGATTGTTGTGTTGCACATGCCCTGGTAAAAAATGCATGGAATATGAAAGACCATTCAAGTTATCTAGTTTATTCCCTGCAGAACATCATGTACAACTTACTCACTTGCTATTTTATGCATCATCAGGCAAAAGGTACAGAACTCTGAAGTCCCACACCATGGTTTCAGGAACAGCTATTTTCCTACAACCATCAAGTTCTCAAACTGATTCACACAACCCTAATCCTACCTCAGCAACTGAACATAACGGACCACCACTTGCACAACCATGGACTTATTTTCTAATTGTGTTTTGCACTCATATCTTGTTTTTTGTACAGCGTTTATCTTTTCATAGTCGTGTAGAAATGATGTGTGATTTACATATAATTTATGTTTTTGTTTGTTGTTTTAGTCTCGGTGCCTGTGATACTACAGCAAGCAAGATTTTCATTGTACCTGTACCTCACTGTACCTGCGCAAATGATAGTAAACTCAACACGACGACGACTCAAAACAGGAAAAGATAAGCTAATGTAACATAAAACAATGTAATATGATACTTCATTATCAAGTGTTTTAATTCAATCAGTGCAGTGTGCGGTCTTGCAAGCTATGTCAGCATTTGCCCAATGATTGGGGAGCCAGACCATTTCAAAAGGCAACCTGGTTGGAAGGTCTGCAGTTACATGCAGGCCAGATCAAGTAAGGAGGAACATTTCCTCCCCAAAGGGCATTAATGAAATTGGTGACATTTTAAATCCAATTTCATAATTTCAGTGTTAAAAGTCTTGGTGGAACCAGAGGCCTTTTGTAGTCGTAGAGTTATACATCACTGAAACAGGACCTTTGGCCCAACTGCACTTCCTGAGGAAACTAAAACAGGCCCCACTCCCCACAAACATCCTCAGGACTTTCTACAGGGGTACGGTGGAGTCTGTACTCACGTACTGCATAAATACGTGGTACTCCACCTGCAACTGCTCGGACAGGAAGGCTCTGCAGAGGGTAGTGAGGGGAGCAGAGAGGATCATTGGCGTCTCCCTACCCTCGGTACAAGAACTGTTCCAGAGCCGCTGTCTGAAAAAAGCTCAGAGAATTGCTAAGGACAAACTGCACCCCCTCCACATACACCTGGATCTCCTGCCATCAGGCAAGAGATATCGCAGCATCAAAGCCCGGACTACAAGACTGCTAAACAGCTTCCTACCACAGGCTGTGAGGCTGCTAAACAGTCACTCTGTACTCACAGTCACCTGATTCTGCGGCTGGCACGGACACTTTAATAACTGGCACTGGCCACTCAAATCAGCTGTTGTGTAAAAACGTTGTGTTTTACCTGCTTTTAACTGCTTTTAACTATTCATACTGTTCCATCAGGGACTGGATTGTTACATGGTAAATGGTAGGGAATTGAAGAATACAGTTGAACAGAGGGATCTGGGTATTACCGTGCATAGTTCCTTGAAGGTGGAATCTCATATAGATAGGGTGGTAAAGAAAGCTTTTGGTATGCTAGCCTTTATACATCAGAGCATTGAGTATAGAAGCTGGGATGCAATGTTAAAATTGTACAAGGCATTGGTGAGACCAAATCTGGAGTATGGTGTACAATTTTGGTCGCCCAATTATAGGAAGGATGTCAACAAAATAGAGAGAGTACAGAAGAGATTTACTAGAATGTTGCCTGGGTTTCAACAACTAAGTTACAGAGATAGGTTGAATAAGTTAGGTCTTTATTCTCTGGAGCGCAGAAGGTTAAGGGGGGGACTTGATAGAGGTCTTTAAAATGATGAGAGGGATAGACAGAGTTGATGTGGACAAACAAGCTTTTCCCTTTGAGAATAGGGAAGATTCAAACAAAAAGTTTAGGGGTTAATCTGAGGGGGAACTTCTTTACTCAGAGAGTGGTAGCGGTGTCGAATGAGCTTCCAGTGGAAGTGGTGGAGGCAGGTTCATTGGTATCATTTAAAAATAAATTGGATAGGCATATGGATGAGAAGGGAATGGAGGGTTATGGTATGAGTGCAGGCAGGTGGGACTAAGGGAAAAAAAGTTGTTCGGCACGGACTTGTAGGGCCGAGATGGCCTGTTTCCGTGCTGTAATTGTTATTGTTATATGTTTTTAGTGTTATTATGTGTGAAATGTTTTAAATTTCATGTGCGATGCTCCGCTATTCCCTGGGAAACGTCTTTTCATTTTGCACTGTACAACTGTTGCTTGCAAGATGACAATAAAGGTTGATTGCTTGATTGATATCCATGATAACTAAGCTGCCTTCCTCAAGTGGTCCTTATTCCTTGCATTTGGCTTAGTTCCCTCTAATGTGAGAAAGATATTTGGCTAATCGTATTCCTATAAATGAATCCGTCCTAATGTCTTTAAACATTGACTTTAAACATTGTAATTGTACCTTCTGTGGCAGTTTGGTCCACTTACCCACCATCCTACGTATTAAAAAAAAATTGTCTCCAGGTCCTTTAAATCTATGCCCCCCCCCCCCAGTTTTACACTCCTGTGCCCTGGGAAAAACATCCACATCATCCATGCCCCCCCCATCCAAGTTCCACAACTTCCATAATGCCACCCCAAGAGCCTCCCTTGCACCAGGCAAACATCCCCAACCTATCTGGTCTCTTCTTATAGCCTAAGCCCTCAGGTCACACCAATATCCTTGTGAAACATTTATGCACCTTCTCTAGCTTGATCACATTCCTTCTGTAGTAGTATCCAAACCTACGCACAATATTCCAGGTGCCGTCTCACCGACGGCTTGTACGGACGGCTGTAACATGAATCCCAACTCTTGTACTCAGTTCTCCAGTCATGCCTTACACCTTGTGTACACAACGTGTTGTAGTAACTCAGTGGGTCAGGCAGCATTCTGGAGAGAAAGGATAGGCGATGTTTCGAATCGGGCCCCTCAGGTAGGTCAGTCTGCAAGGTTTTTGTCCTATTCTTTTCTCGCCTCTAATTCTTTCCTCACACTCCCACTTTCCATCTGAGAACGGCACCCATTCTCCAGAGATGCTGTCTGACCCGCTGAGTTACTCCAGCATTTTATGTTTATCTATACCATACACCTTCTCCACCATCTCATCTAACTATGAATCTATAACCATCCCAGTTACTTATTTTAATGGAAGATTTAATTTACTGATGGCAAATTCTCCAGCAGCTGTAGTGGGATTTGAACTTGTAACAGCAGGTCACTGGTTAGGCGAATAGATATAAATTCAACAGCTAACCATTCTGCCACTTCTCATAAATTAAATAATATATTAATATACTAATGGAATACACAATCCTAACACCATGCAATTTAACCCATTTAATTACAACATAAATACTTAAACGTACATTTAAACAAGTGATGTTATATTGCCTCATCACAAACAGATCTATTTATGCAATGTAAAATACAATATATTTTAATAAATGTATTAATAAATGTAATAAATGTAAAAGATCTTTCAGATAGAACTGATCCATCACTGTAACCAACATTAAAAAAACCTCATCCATCCCTAAAGGTATTCGTGCAAAAGCTCAAAGCCAAATAAACAATATTATGGTACCCTGTCAGTACTTATTCGGCAGATCAGGGCGAGACTGGATGACATGGTATTTATTCATTCATGATGTTTCAAATGCACAAGCAGTTTTTCAGCCAGTTTTGTGGTACAATCCTGCTGCTGCTATGGAAATTATCAGAAGAAGGGTTTCGGCCAGAAACGTTGCCTTTTTCCTTCGCTCCATAGATGCTGCTGCTGCACCCGCTGAGTTTCTCCAGCTTTTTTGTGTACCATGGAAATTATCATGTTATTTTGATGCAATTTATTTCATGCCAGCTAAATAATTTGGGACATCCAAAGGGCAAAATGCACGCACAAAGCTTTCAAATTAATTATTGTGCATGCTGCTGATTAATTTACCTCTCACTCTTGAGTCTTCTGGATTTGATTGCAAGTTTTTTTAATTTCAGGAATACAACCCATTGATGAGTCAAAAATTGTTACCCATTGATAAGTCAAAAATATTAAATGAGGGAATGCTTAACCGCTGAAACAAAGGACATCACCTAACATGTCCTTATACAGGAAACTTGTTATCAGACGCAGTTTGCTCATTGCAATTGCAAATCGCTTGCACAAGGATGCAGGATGCCAAAGGGTTTGTTTTGACCATGGGGATTCTCAACTCTCACCAACTATAGCATTTTAACAGTCCTGATAACGAATATTACATTAATACACAAACTGTCAACACTAAAATTGTATCACCTTGAAATAGATAATTAAGGGGTTAGGAGTTGATGGTGCATTTAGTGAAAAACTAATTTTAATGCTGGGGGACTTGAGCGAGGCAGACACTCAAAATTAGATAGGCATGCTCAGCAAAGATTATGAGGAAGCACCCTTTGACAGCATTTCACAACTCCCCAGTAGAATAAATAATCATGCACCAAGATAATATTCAAGCATGAAGCATAACATTTGTGCATACTTCAAGATTCAAGAGAGTTTATTGTCATGTGCCCCAGATAGGACAATTAAATTCTTGCTTTGCTTCAGCACAACAGAATATAGAAGGCATAAATACAGAACAGATCAGTTTGTCCATATACCATTGTATAAATATACACACATCAATAAATAAAACAGATAAAGTGCAAATAAACAGATAATGGCTATTAATGTTCAGAGTTTTGTTTGAGTTGAGTTCAATAGCCTGATGGCTGTGGGGAAGAAGCTGTTTCTGAACCTGGACGTTGCAGTCTTCAGGCTCCTGTACCTTCTACGTGAAGGTAGCAGGGAGATGAGTGTGTGGCTAGGATGATGTGGGTCCTTGATGATACTGCCAGCCTTTTTGAGGCAGCGACTGCGATAGATCCCCTCGATGGTAGGGAGGTCAGAGCCGATGATGGACTGGGCAGTGTTTACTACATTTTGTAGTCTTTTTCGCTCCTGGGCACTCAAGTTGCCGAACCAAGCCACGATGCAAACGGTCAGCATGCTCTCCACTGTGCACCTGTAGAAGTTAGAGAGAGTCCTCCCTGACATACCGACCCTCCGTAATCGTCTCGGGAAGTAGAGGCGCTGATGTGCTTTCTTTATAATAGCACATTCTTTATAATAAGTAGAAATAAGGAATTACTAGAGTTTACAAAAGAACATGCTAAATACTAGAGTAACTCATGGTTACCTAGCACTTGGGTAACCCACTAACAAATCTAACTATCTAACCTGCATACCCAATTGCATTGCTATCCCTGAATCCACACCAGCAATTACCTTGTGGATCATCTTTATTTAAACAATAATTTGGACCAGGCATAGATTCTAGCCATAGAGCAGTCAGAATTCAGTAATCGACTTTATTGTCATGTGCGCAATTGCATCCATAAATTATATGTAGACAGTGAAAAGAAAAAGATTTAGTGTAAAAATGCACAATTTGAAAAACCGGCCCACAGCAGTGCGAGAAGTGGTCTGTGGTGTTCTTATGCAGAGGCAGAATTAGGTTGTGCAGGTTAGTTCAAGAACTTGATAATTGTAGGAAAGTAGCTGTTCCTGATCCTGGAGATGTGGGTTTTCTGGCTTCTATACCTCCTGCCTGATATGGGAACACTGTTGGTTACCCTTCAACCCATCTTGAATTGGAAATATAATAAAAGGGAACTGCAGATGCTGGTTTATACCAGATAGACACAAAATGCTGAAGTAACTCAGCAGATCGGGCAGTATCTCTGGAATGTCTCCTAACCCGCTGAGTTACCCCAGCATTTTGTCTACCTTTGAATTGGAAATATCATGAAGATAGAACTTCATTACCATACGTCCAGGCGAAGGAGGCATGGGTAATCAATGCTTCCCTTATCTGCAATGCCATTGTCCTATATGAAAATGGCGTTAATATTAAACATTCTCCTATAGAGTATTTGGTGGCAGGTCAAATCTCTTTACACATCTGAAACTAGAGGTGTTGGCATGTGTAAAATCATGAGGATTAGATTGGGTAAATGCTGTCTTTTGAATGCTGAATCAAAACCAAATGACATAGGTTTAAGGCGAGAGGCGAAAGATTTAAAATGAACCAGAGGGGCAACTTTATTTTACAGAAATAGTGGTAGGTGCATGAAATGGGTTGCCAGAGGAGGTAGTTGAGGCAGATATTGTTCTAACATTTAAAAAACATTTGGGTGGTTACAGGGGATGGGATATGATATAGGCAAAATGGAGGCAGGTGGTACTAGTGTTGATGGGGCATGTTGGTCAGCGTAGGCAAGTTGAGCCAAAGGGCCTGTTTCCCTGCTGTATGGCTAGGGCAGACCTTCTTTGTGATTACATGTAGGTGGTGGGGTCAGAATCCCCATCAAAGGGATCTATAGGAGGTGCTAAAATTCATCAAAGATCTACACAACCCTGGTACGCCCTCATTCCATTCATCAGGAAGGAGTCTGAAAATCAAGACCACCAGATCCAATAGCATTTCCCCCAACCATTAGGCTTCTTGAATATTAAGACAGAACTAATCTCAACTATGAACTGTCTTTGGTTACACTAATTACTTATTGTTGGCATGTTGCTACCAGAATTAACCCCTGTATTGTAAGGTAGAAGTATGCACTCCTGAATGTCTCCAATTCACCATCTCTCCAAACAGAATGAAACAGGCTTTGGATTTCAGCAGAAGGCAATTGATACCTCACTGGTCAATTTGTAGGTGATTGGACACATAACATGCTTTATTTTGACTTTGCGGAGAGGATATTCAAGAAGCACAGGATAGAAACAGAATTGACAGGTATCGAACCACCATTTTAAAAATAATGTTTTTTTCAGGGCGAGGCCAGCATTTATTTCTTATTAATTTTCACTATTGAGAAGCTGATGACAAGCAGTCTTTTTAAACCACTGCTATAACAATATAACTGAAGGACTTCTCAATTTCAGAGGGCATTTAAGAGTCAATCACACTGTCATAGGTATCACATTGAAGACTACATCAGGACAGTAGAATTTCTTTCCTGAAGAATGCTAGCAAACTAGATTACTCGGAGAAGTCATTAATTTTGTGGCTGTCATATGGATGATAGTTCAATGTCATGATGCAGCTTTATAGAACTTCCTGGTTAGGCCACATTAGGAGTATTGGGTGCAGTTCTAGTAACCCCATGACAGGAAGGATGTGGACTATTTGGAGAGGTTGCAAAAGATTAACATCTGCTTGCATTAGCTAAGGGGAGCTTGGACAAATGGTGATAGTTTTCTCTGAAGCATCGAGGGTGAGGGGAGATAAACAGAATATTTCGAGAGACTACCTTGGCAATGCCAACCAAGTTAAATTTTGGCCCATAGCCCCCTAAATCCTTCCTACCATCCAGATATCTGTCCAAATAATTTTTTGTTGTTGTTATTGTTATTGTACCCGCCTCAACTACTTCATATGACAGCTTGTTCCATATATCCACAAACCACTGGAAAAGTTGCTCCTCGGGTTCCTATTAAAACTATTTCTTAGTTTCCCCAACCCTGGGAAAAGGACTGCACCCTATCTATTCTCATGATTTAATCCACCACCATAGGTTCACCCCTCGACCTTCAGGGCTCCGAGCAATAAAGTCACAGCATGCCTAATCACTTTGTACAGCTCAAGCCCTAGTCATGGCATAGTTTCCAGCTTAATGGCATCTTTCATACACCAGTGGCACAACAACCGAATACAATGCTCCAAGTGCAGCTCCAGGTTGAACACTTTTTTTTGCAAATGCAATGTCAGCACAATGGTCGAATGCAATATAGTGCAAAAAAGGACACTGGTATACATTTTTCTACCTGCAGTCAAAACCTTATGCATGGAACCCAATCTTTCTTTATATTGCGACTTAAGTGCAGTTTACCTGCAGTATAGCCTCTGCAAAGTTCAATAAATGCATTGAAATGAATTGATCAGGGAGAGTATCGATATGGCTTACATGTTGATGCTGTTCTCTGGAGGGCCCTCTGACAACTGTGGTAATCTCCTATACACCAAATGGCTTGTGCAACCGTTGCCAAATGAAAACCTAAATATCATGCAAGTTTCCAAATTCAGAACATAATTGATCTCTTCTGAAAGTATCAACATTGTTCAATTTACCAGAACATTGCATGCAAAGAATCTCATACTTCAGACTTTGTCTTTTAACTTCAGCATTTAAACTATTAAAATTTCACCTGCATAATCTTTTTTTTTTGGACATAAAATAAATGGATTTATAAAACTAAAAGTAAAAAAAGCAGCAATCACAAACATTTGCTTTTTTCTCCACTTTATTTCAGATGACAAGCTCTCGCACTAGATTTTAAACAAGCTGGTGAATGCTGGCAAATTATTTCTCCCACAGAACTATACCACACGCTCCCAAGACAGTATAAATATGGTTCATCTAACATTAATACAACATTGCATCAAATTACATAATTAATTGATCGTATCCAAGTATTAACTTATGCAATCAAAAGGCATACAAAATGTTACAGACATCATAGCCTGCAGAAACTCAAAAATTATGCTTCTGACAAGTTGGTAAATTTCCAATATTACATCAAGAAAGATTACAAGTTTCAGAAAGTTACTGTACAATATGAATTTAGCTACAACAAAGCATTTCTACCTTAAAAAAAATTACTCTCCACGTAATGGGCAAACCCCAGTGTAAATTTTCTGCACAAAATGCAACATACTATTAGCCTGACCCCCCCCCCCCTCAAATCTTTGTCTCAGGCTCTCCCTTTAGATCAATTGTGGAGTGACAGTAAGGCCTTATTTTTAAAACTAAACCCGTGTGCTACTATATACGATGAGCAATGCAATGTGCAGTCTAGTGAACCAAAATGCCCTTTGGTACACTGGAGACCAATGTGACAAAAGAAGGGATTGAATCAATGGTATGTCACATGATTCTCAACTAAAATACAATTTAAGCCTTTTTGAAAATACAATATACATTAGAAGAGAGCATTCAAATGTACTTGTCTTGACTTCAGTTAATGATATATATTTTTTAAAGTAACCATGGAATATGTTGTGCATTAACCAGATCTAGTGCGACTGTGGGAGGGCTTGTAAAAACTGTTGAAATGTATAGTGAGCAGCCAACATGGTTAAATCTTTTAACGCTAGTGTGCAAGACACTCAACCAAAGGAGCTGTGCACAAGATTCTTGAGCATTGCCACATTCAGGCAAACTTTCAATGAGATATTAAAAAGCTAACAGTTATTTAGCGATGCATGAAATGACTCAAGAGAGGAAGCAGGGTGGGAAGAGGGGAGATGTTTAAAAGGTTCCAAGTTTTTTTTTTTTACAGACATGTGGAACACAGTAAGTAAAAAAGTGGCAGCAATTTGATGCTTAATTTAGCCATTCTACATCTTTGCATCTGTAAACAGCGATGCACATGCCGTAGTCTAGACGCTCAAACCAATTGTGGCGGAACTTTCTTATTCTAGTTCAGAAACATACAGCAGCAACTTTTTAGCTCAACAAAAGTAGATCTGAAGGCAAGAATCTCAGGGTTGAAAACAAAACACCACCTCATCTCTCAACTCTTAAGGAAGCACCAGTTGACATTACAAAGCACATCTAAACATTTTACGTTCCTCTGCTGAATTAGCCAAACTGGCCATCTCCAATGCCTTCACATGAATTAAGTGATCAATCTTCCGATATTATTGGATGCAGCAATTATTTCGATGACCATTGGAATCCTTGAACCGTAGACGCATCTTGGAACGGTATTTCTCCAAGTACAGGAGCTGCTTACTATTAAAGGCCCCATGTCGTTTTCTATAATATAAAACACAAGGTTTGAATGTACTCCCATGCAAGCTGTATCTTCCCAGTCACCATTCAGTAACTTTCCCAAAGCAGAATCCTTCAAAATCATTTATCTGCATTCCTCACGAATATTAGCCATGTCATTTGGTTACTTCAGTTTTTTTAAATAATCCCATTGGTTAAAAAAAATGTTTTAAACATTGTTGGACAATTCAGCCCAATATTAATTTACTGAAATGGTTAATTGGGAGCATGTGGGGTGCCTGCCAATTCAAAATGTTCAAGGAATAAGGTTCCCGTCAAGATGGAACAGTTGTCTATTGGTCATAATTTTGATGCTAATGCTTAAATCTAGTTAAATATTTGGAAAGGGTATAGGAGAAAAATACATCTAAAGTCAGCATTGAGGCAATGTTTCAGGCCAAGGGAATTGAGGCTTCAAAGAGGTAAAAGGCACCTGCATTTATAACCACAAAAATTAAATACAGAGTCAAAGTAACACTACATTGGTAAGATAAGAGGTAAAATGGGCAAGAAGAGAATGGGGAACTTATGATATTTATGGTTTAACTTATTTGTGCACTGCAAGCAAATAGGAAAATGGTAGATGCCATGACAATCTTCTTTCTCTCAAAGGAAATTTTAGCACAAGCTAGTAATTTTCTAACAAACATCTGAAATTAGTTTAAAAAAAACAGGCTGTTGCACATGTAAAGCAATGTTTATGAAGTCGGATTTCCAATTTACTTTAAGGCATGAAAATGTGTTTTCCAGTATGAGTAAAACTAGGTGTTGGAATAACTCAGCTGGTCAGGCAGTATCTGTGGTGGGAACGGATAGGCGATGCCCCAACCCGAAAAGATGGCTTATCCATTCCCTGCCCGAGTTACTCCAGCACTGAGTTTTGCTCAAGATTCCAGCATCTGCAGTTCCGTGTGAAATAGAGATAAACTAAATACATATGAGATTGCAATTATTTCACCCAAAATAACTGTCAGTTGTGTCTTTTAGCTAACGTTGAGCTCCAAGACATTAAAACTGAATCCAACCAAAACATTTCTTCAATACCTTACTTGAGCAGAAGTAATTTCATATCAGCACATAGTACACCTGATTATTTTGAAGGACAATACAAACTTCACTTACTGTCGAATGAACTGAACTGCATCTTCGTACTTCATTCCACATTCAATAAGCGCCAAGGCCACCAGAACTGGAGCTCTGTTTAAAAAAATTGTTTCATTCACTCCCAGTCACTTCACAAAAGGTAATTGTATCCATCATGTTCCACAATCAATTTTTGGCTGTATGAGGCCTGGAGACATGGTGCCCAAAGGAGTTCTAATTGCAACCACTGACCCTTTTTGATGCTTTATTCACACAGTATATAAAAATACGGATGTTAGAAATCACACATATTATTTGAGCCCCTAGCTAATCCGCAGCAACCCTTAACATGCAGAATTGTAAACATTAATCTTCAACCCCACTAGTGCTGGTTATAAACATTCAAGCTACAACCGCCTCAATTTAATCACATAGAAGATTTCTCGAGAGCAGTTAATTCCTACTAGTACATTCTACATAAATGGAGAATAGAGGGATAACTAGTCTAAATTTAGTTTTTCTATACTAGAGTGCCAATTTTAAAGCCATGATGCAAGGACATGTATTAACGTTGAGAATGTCAGAATAATACGCACCGTCCAAGTCCTGCCACACAATGGACAGCAACACAGCAGCCAGGCTCTTCTCGGAACTTAACTCTCAAAAGACTAAGCCAATCATCCACAATCTGATTGGAAGGTGGAGCACCATCATCAAATGGCCAGTCCTGTTAAAAAGACAATTCCTATTATGTTTTTAATTAGCAAATTTGGTAAGTTTAGATCACAACCATTTTCAATAGAACAGCGTGTGAAATATTTTTTAGTTTAGAGCATTTTTTTGCACTCAGGCATCCATTGAGCGAAAACCAAGGAATATGCACAATAGAGCAATCTTTGTAATAACCCTAGGGATTAAGAGTCCAGTGAGAAGTTTGCAACCAAATTAGGCTAGGTACACAATTTAGCATTCATGTAGAAACAAAGTCATGTCAATACAATCTTAAGCTGCCTTAACTTATATTAGGTAGAATCAAGTGCAACTACGAGACAGTTAGGAAACTTACAAACCATACTGATCGATCACTCAACTTGGGATAGCCACTGCTAGCCAAACAAAACAGGATGCTGTTTGCAGTGCCACATCTGCTAAACAATTTGTGCAACATTCCAGATCAGCATTGCCTATTTGTACTTGATTTATCAGATAGAAATTACAATTTAAGCCAAAATCAATTTTACTCACCAAAAACTGAATGCCTTCTTTTTCAACTGGAGATGTATCATAAGTTGCTTCACATACTCTAACAACTGTGGTAACACTGTATTTCTTCAATTCCTGAAAAATCATTTAGTATGGTAAAAAAACATGACAAGAGTTGAAAGCAGCCAGCACACAATATTATATTTCTTATATCCAAAATGTTATGGTTAAAAAGCATATACTAGATTTTGGTCGATTCAAAGAAATTTACTTTCAGATTTCAATATGTGTTACTTAATGAGCATTTGTTCCTGTGTGCAAAGGCTCCACAACACTAATGCAAAACTAAATGACACACAATATGAAGACTATTTCTTGCATCTTTTTAATTAATCAAGCTCTTGCTTTGAAAAATATACAAAGGCGGTCGTGGGAAGAAAACCTCAACCAAATTTGGAATTTTTAGTACAAATTAGCAAGCCGAATCAGACATGGCCAGCAAAGGCTCGAAGGGCCAGATGGCCTCCTCCTGCACCTATTTTCTATAACTATAGCTCAACTACAGCATAGAAATATATGGATCTGATTTATATCGCTATTAACCACGTGAACCACAATGTATTCTTCCACCAACTTTGCAGCTGTTTCAGTACCAAGCCTCGCAATATAATGCAACCAACCAAAAGCAGTATCCTGTAGGTGAATAAGGATCAACCACCAAGAGAATCATTACATGATCCCGTTACCCCAGAGGAACTCAGTGGGTCAGGCAACATCTAAGGAGGCCAGACAGCCAGTGTTTTGGGTTAGGATCCTTCTTCAGACTCATTACATGATCCTGTTACCCCCATAATTAAAGACTGAATGGTGCAACGAAATCTCTTTAGGTAAAACCCCAAGACCATATTTAATGATCAGATGGTCTCCGCAGATTGTACTTCAAAATTTTATTACATGGCTAAAAGTACATTTCCACATAGGAAATCAAGACATTGCAATATTTCTGAAATAGTTTCCAGTATTGAAGCAGTAGGAAGGGGGCAACTCCAAGGAATTATGACTTCATCTAATTCTGAAAACCATCTGCATACTAAATAAATATTAAATGCACAAATCCTTCAAAATGGACTCTCACCTCTATGAACTTATTTACGGTTGCATTGGTAGGGTTGTGTGTGATCAGGAATCTCATGTTTTTGTAGGTGATTTCCACAGGTGCTGGGCGATTCATTCGAGCCATTTTCATATAAAATTTGCACAAATCTTAAAAAGTGAAAAACTATTGGGCAAAAAAGGTGAAACTAAAAGGTTCAGTTTTGTCAAATTCCACTGTCAATGGAGTGCTTACACTTTCAAAAGCTTTTGATGAAGCTCTTGACAAGCCACAAATCTTCAATCCAGTAATACTGTGACCAACAAAATAAAAACAGCCCACTTGGTTACCCCATCCAGATGCAGTCTCCGAAGAATCTTCCTCTAACTCCCAGCTGCGAGTAATCTGCTCTTGAGGGGGTTTATTAAGTGGAATAGCAGTAGATTTCTACAGTTCACTTGTCTGCATAGACGTCGTGCTGTGCCTGGCAGTAGTCTCCACTGCCCTTCAGAAACTCCATAAATGTGTGACCTAGAACACCACAGAACTGCTGCAAGAGGAACAAAAAAGGCATTAGATAGAACATTTTTCAGAACTTGCACATCTTTCCTATCTTAAATGAAACTTACTCAGCAAAATTATATGCAGCCTTATAAAAAGCCAAATCCTCAAATGTATACACACAACTTGCTGCTAAACCCCCGCCCTCCGAGTTCATAAAGACACAAACTCTGGTGTTGATGAGACACCAAACTGATACGATGCTAACAGAACTAAGTGGTACATCAATAAAATGCAGAAATTATAATTTAATAATCCCATTATAAACGTAGTCAATTCACCCAGTGTATCGCCTATTGGGAAAATCAACATTAACGCTACAGGTTTTTACTTGTTCGCCTACCAGTTTCAAAATTCATTACTGCCAGTAATAGTTCACACTTTGACACAGAGCTTCGCAATTAAATAATTAAAAATGCAAGCCCATGAACTAGTCTACTTAAAACACACAAAAAAACTTTGCTTTTACTGTTCAGGCATATTTTACTATTTAATATGATGATTTGAATTCCATGCAAATGGCCAGTGAGAATGAACAATCATAGGCACATACACACGCATATATACACAATAACAATGTTTGTTCCTTCGGCAACAAGATGTTGGAATGCAGATTAAAAATCAGTAGGCAGGCAGAAATCAATGGAATGCAACTCTGTGCCCAAAGTCCTTTATAATCTTGACGTTAGCATTATGAAGTTCACTTCCAGTCTCATTCCCCTTGTAAAATCTTCAATATGAATTTTTCAAAGTACACACTGCACTGATGCAACAACTGCATCTAGATATCTAGAAATGTTTTCATTCGCCAAACCGTCTGTACAGAAAATTCATTTCACGGCAATAGTTCAAAATTTCTGTAATTCCCTGCTCCATTGATGCAATAGAATAAAGATTAGCACTGAACGCAACAAGAAATATTACTCTAAGTGGATAACAACGTAGTGTTAGATTTCATCACATTGAGTTGCATCTGGTTGCATCACCTCAAGACTGTAGTGCCGTTGAAAATCTTATTGCAATGTACAATGAAACATAGCTTACATGAAATGGAGCACATGGGGTAGTGCAAATTTATAATAGAATATTATCAAACGGAAGTGAAGTGGACAAATCATGCAGAACTCCCAAATGTACTTAACCTTCACTGAATATTGTACAGGTATTTAGATCTAGGCGAGAGATGAACACTCCTTACGCACATTCTAAATAGTCTTGCTTAACACACAAACTGTACGATAAAGGGCCTGTCCCACTCACGACGCCTGCCGGGTTTGCCCTCGACTCATACTTGCAGCATGGTCATCACGTGGTTGTAGCAGGCCGTGATGCTAGACGTGAGTACTCGTGGCATCAAATAGGTCGGGGCGTTTTTCTAGCATGATGAAAAATGTCCACGAGTAAAAATGGCCATGAAAGTGGGGCAGACCCTTTAGGAAAGTTTCTGTTGGATGGCGAGAAAACCATGCATGTTGGTGCGTTAACTGTCCACTGTTAATTGCACGTTGTGTAGGGAGTCAATTGGAATTTAGGAAAAAATAAAATAATTAATGATCAGCACTAGTGGATGCTTAACAGTCTGCATGGTTTCAATGGATCATATGGCCTGCTATCATGTCATGTGAATGTAAATTTAAATATATTTATCACCAAAAAAATGGTGACGAGCGATGAATATTTATGCTTGGGAGTCAGTACAACCACCCTGATCATTGACCCTTGAAGGTGAACACTTTGTTCTTGCCAGAAGATAAAGTTATGCTACTGCCTTAGTCTGGTGAGCAGACCTCTCACCTCACATTGCTGGTTCACATCCCACATTAGACACCAAATAGTGGACACCCTCAGCACCAGTCTGAGTTCCACACTATTGGAGGTCCCATCATTTGTATATGACAGGAAAGGGAGGCGTTCCACACCGTCCTATGGCGATCTGAAGAGTTGGCATCCAGACCAATGCATATCCCCAAATGAAAATAAACAAATAACCAAGTTACTTTTATTGTTTGTAGGAACAAAGTACACATTTACTGCTGTTTTTGTCTGCATTACATTAGCAGGTACAATGCACCTTTCTGCCTACAATGCATTCTGAAACTCTCAAGACTATAAAACTAATTATTCTACCGATACACAATACATATATAATGCAGCAAATCAAATGGGATTAAACATTTACAAGCATAAATCAAAACATTAATTGAAATGTTTAAGAAGGAACTGCAGATGCTGGAAAATTGAAGGTTGACAAAAATGCTGGAGAAATTCAGTGGGTGGCAGCATCTATGGAGCGAAGGAAATAGGCAACGTTTCGGGTCGAGTCCGAAGGGTCTCGACCTGAAACGTTGCCTATTTCCTTCGCTCCATAGATGCTACCTCACCCGCTGCTCCAGCATTTTTGACTACCATTAATTTAAATGTAAAAGCCTAAGTAAGACTGTGTGAAAGGACCAATGGTTGAACATAACTTGATACATGCAAGGAAAGGTGGAAAGGACATTGTCTCCAAGCACAAGTAACAATTTTCATAAAAGTTTAATGATTTATGACCGATTCACAGGACTGAACATTAAGCAGTCCTAAATGGCTCGAAGCTTCTATATTGAATACTTTGAGCATAGATTAGATTTGTGATTTACGTCATTAAGTCAGCTAAAAAGTACCAAAAGATTGAAAACAGGTCTTCTTAAAAATACTGACAATTCTAACAAGAACTGGATCAGGATTATAAACATATTTAGGTCATAAATTTGCCCAAATACAACATTAATCATCATTTACTCAAATTAACATTCCAATAATACTATTTATAAACTTTATCGGAGGGGATTTTGGAGAAAGTCTAAAGTATCTCAAATCTCAATTTTAAGCTTTACCTGTGGGGATTTTAGAACAAATCTGTTATTGGACTAAACAGAATGTTGGACTTCAACAGGAAAAAAATTACAAAGCATCTAGTTTTCAGAAGAGATCTGTTCCAAATCAGAGAATGCCATATGAAATGTAGAATCCTACTATTTAATAAAACGTGCATCTGTTTCACCTTCCTTTAACCCAAGGTGGATACAGCTTGTGCCCATTTATTGCAAAAGGGTTAAAAAAAAATAAATCTCCTTCCCCCCCCCCCCCCCCCCCCCAGGCAGGATATGGAGAAAAATCATCAACATACATAGCAGTTAAATAAAGCCTATCTAACACGTTAAGGTACCTGTTAGTTTATCAGCAATTAAATGTTTAGGCTGTGGTGGCAATCTTTTCCAGCCTGTTAAACAACAGATTGTGTACATCCCAATTACCACAGTGCATCTTTGAGTCGAGCAGCAAACTCTGATCAGTGTTGCAATCTATCCAATGAAAACTCAATGTATAAACCAGAAGCTACCAGAAAATTATGTTGCACAGTGGCACTCTAGTAGAGCCACTCTATCAAAACTACAGTGACGCAGATTGTAAACTCCAGACTGTCCAATAATCAGGATTTCAATCCCCCCGTAACCAGATTCCTCTCACATGAAAAATTTGCAGGGAGAATAAAAATGGGATTAGCATAAATGGGAGCATGTTGGCACTTGAGGGAGGGGGGGGAGTGAGAGTGTGAGAGAGTGAGTGAGAGATATAAGCATGCGTTATTATCCACACAACTTTTTTACTCGTTATTATATTGTTTATAGTGTACTATGTTTACATATTATTTGTGCTGCTGCAAGTAAGAATTTAATTGTTCAATCTGGGGCATACAACAATAAAACACTCCTGACTCTTGTAGACTCACTAGGCCAAATAATTTGTATCTATGCCGTGTGACTCTGACCTCCATGACAAAGTAGTTCATTAATGTCCATGACTACCTCTGTATATTTAATATACTAATGATTAGTTGCATGTCACAATACCAAAAGTTCTATAACCATGTGGAAGTCTTCCACAACAAAAGCATACTTAAATAGAATTAGAGCAAAAGTGTGCTTTTGACAAGATGCCCAAATTACATAAACAAGTCACAGGATTTTAGTGCACTGAAGTAACATCAATGGGATACAAATAGTCAGCTTCATTCAAAAATCAAAATACTAGAGGATAGAAATCCAAAACAAAATCAGAAAATGTTGGAGACATTCAAGTCTGGCATCATCTGCAAAAATTGAATCTCATGTTGAGATCCAAAGCATCAGAATCTTGAATGCTTCCAGCATGTACTGCTTCTATTTCAGCAAGTCAAGCTGTTTGGCAAAAAGCAACTGATGAATAACTACGACTTATCTTTATTGCTTAAAAGAACAATTAGAGGGATGTGGTGGACGATGGGAGCATGGAAAATGTTGGTGTAGAACTGCAGTGCAGGAACAACTAAGTATTCAAACAAAGTGCTGCAAAAGGAAAATAAAACAGCAAATGGCAGCAATGCAGCACATTCTCTGCAGACAGAAGTGGTCAATTATCATGGCTGCAGTCAGAAATGTAGACACTGCATTTAGTTATGAAGGCCTCAATAAGCCTATGTAACTAACCAAACTTTGGCATCAACTACCAAAAGCAAGGATGTTGGACATTGAGGTCTCCGCATTTATGCTTGTACAGCTTCTGGCCCCACAATGTTTTGCTGTTAAAATTCAACTAGGATTTTCACATTCTCCCAATGCTGATCTGATCTAGAACATGCTGAAAGATGCACCTTAATTAAAGTCTCTGAATCTCAACATGCCTTCAGATCTCCAGCTCTACCCAGTTGTAGCAAACTCTTTAAACCTACAACTGACCTAGCTACGGTCATTATCACCCTCGACTTAAGTCTCAAATCTTACTTGAATCTTCCACAATTGTGGGAATTTTAACTACAATCAGTACACAAATACCAACCATGGATTTATGTGACTCAAACGACACAAAACAAAATGCTCACATGGTGGAACAATCATTCCGTCTATGGGGGCAGAATAAAACCTTTATTTATAGAGCCTCTCTCTCACCTGTGTGCCAGAAATGAAAGTCAAGTATGCAATTCAACAAATATGTTAAGCAAATCTGGTGACAGTACAGTTAGCCACTTGTGTTTGAACATGGGCAACTAGATTTAAGTTCTAATTTAAAGTCAACATGAATCAGAACCAATGAATCAATGCCAAGCAGAAGATTTGTGTTAATGTGCTATAAATTTATTATGAAAAAAACAAATTGCTCTTGTAGTGCAAGTTTTTTTCTTCAGAGGGCAATTCCACCTAAATCCTGCTCATATGTGGAAGATCTTTTGTAGAGGCACTCATAAAATCAAGCATGCAAATCCACCTTTTTAAAGTCACGATTAACATCAACTCACTTTGCGTCACTTGTCATTTGAAACCACTGAAGCTCAAACACAACTTTAATGAATAAATATTTCTTGGAAATTGTGCGTCACTGGGGAATTCAAAAGGCAGGTCATGGATCTAATGTACAATCTACACCAGTTTGGCAGAGCAATACCAGATACAATCATCAGCCCTCAATGAAAGCAACCAGGGGTCCCTGATGAGAACTGTGCATAAGATACTTGGAACAATCTTAATTTGGGGTTGCCTCCATTCCATCCAAACCAATCTGTTCCCCAAAAGGATGTGAAATTGAACAAAGGATATCCAGCAATCCATTTCACCAACTTAAAAGCAGTCGGAGTAAACATAAATTGCCAATTTGATAGCTACCACCTATTCACTTAAAAAAAACTTTAGAGACTAAACGTAGATATCGCTGTTGATGTTTGTTTTTTATCATTCTTAACTGGCTCTGAACCAAGGAGTCAATGGTATTGGTTGGTCTGGGACAACACTAGTTTTAGACTGGATGTGGACTTGCTCCCTTATAGGGTATAGGTGAGCAGATTAGCTTTCACAATAATCCAATCACTTCATGGTTACAGTTACTAATACCAGCTCTAATTCCACATTTATTTAATCACTTGGATTCAAATTCACGTCTCTGTGTTGGCGAGCTTCAAACCTGGCCCTGGCACAACTGATATACTCCTGCAGCCATATGCATTCACATCTACTTTATGGATCAGCAGCCTATGTAACAGGCCTCACAGGTACAATGTCTATTCAAGAACAGAATTAATAAAATGAAGAAACATCTATTTCTCATTTATCTGGGAGTTGGAAACTAATTGGAGCACTAGGAAAAACCAAGTAATGGGCTCATGATCATCAAGAAATGTACCTAATTTAGAAAGCACATCTAAAATTTCAGGATTCATTCCTTGCTCTCATCTTCTATCAATCCCTGCAAATTCTGTATGTTTGTACTGTGAATAATGCTAGCACAATATTCAAAACTCTCAAGTCACTCTAGAAATGATAATCTATACATTCTTAGTCCCAATGACTCATTAACACAATTGCTCTCACTAACAGAATAACTGCACATTAATATCAATGTAAAATCACTAATTTCAATTGAGGAGATTGAATTTACTAAATTCTCAATTTGACAAAACTAACAACTTATCCTAGATTTCTTAAAAATGACAACGCACCAGTGCAGTAAATTGCAAATGCTTTTGGACAAGATTAAAAACATCATGTCCACATTGGTGGAGCATTCAATTTTTGATCAGAAAATAATGTTCTGCTGATGCAGGGTTAAAGGAACATTCAATTAAAATTTAAATAGACGACAATTATTGGGGAGTTATAAATTGTCACCCATGGCACTGATTAACCATTACAACACCAAAGATAAATCTACTCAAACAATGCACAATTGTAGAACCCATTGTACGAATATTGTCCGACCCGAAATATTACCTATTCCTTTTCTCCAGAGATGCTGACTGACCTCCAGGGTTTTGTATCTATTTTGTAATTATGCAAATGTTGTTCCATAATTTAGAATTGAATCATAGATTTGTTTTATAGCACATGCAGTAGACAAGTGTAGCTGTCTTCATAAAATTTAGTCCCCAGAAATATCTTAATTAACCCAAAAAATATTTGGATTTTGGATTTTCTTTGCACTGATGCTGGTTGGTTACTCAATCGGTTTTAAAAGATAACCTCAAGGATAATTGGTCTTTCACAATGTCTTCCCATAGGATAGTTCCGGCTCAGAAAATTACAAGGGAACCCCACCGGCTTAAACCAGGATGGCAAGACGGCCAACACAGCACCAAGATTCGAGCGCAACACGTGCATGGACTGAAGGGCACATTTAATAAATTTCACAGAATCAAGAGATGTTAAAATGTCAAATGACATACAGAGCCACAAACATCGACCAGTTGCAGTTCATCAAAAGAAACTGCACTGCGATACTAATCGGGGCATCCATTTTAAGCTGAACTAGTGAATGAGAGGGAGGTTGGTTCATGCTGAAATCTCCACTAAAGCAGGTTAAGGTGTGGAGACTGGTATTAAATGCACGCAGTCTCCTGGCCGCCATGCGATTTTACACGTTGCAGAGACCAAAGCCCGCCGGGCAGCGTTCCTGGGAAGGCTACAAGCCAGATCGCCTGCTCGACCCGCGAAACCTCCGGCTAAACTTTCCAGGCGGCGACAGAGACAAAAAGCAGCTGGAAAGGGACCGGCACGCACCTATCAGGCGTGTTGGCCGTCGGGGACCCGCCGAAAAAGCTCCACAAGCCAGCTAGTGCACCGTGATGCGCCGCCGCCGTGTTGCAGGAAACGTGGCAGCCAAGGCGGGCACGGCAGGATCCCAGCGCTGCGCCGGGAGAGCGGAGCAAGAGAGCAGACAGCTGGCGGGCGGGCGGGCGAGGGGGCAGGAAGGGCGCCGGTCCGTCCGCAGTCACAGTCGATGGGAAACGCTGCACGGCTGGCGCTCGGCGAGACTCCAGAGGCAGGCAGGACGGACAACGAAACGACGCCAACCCGCAGGGGTGGGTTCAGGAGGAGGAGAGGCAGCACCCTGGTCGTGGGATCTTCTTCCGCCCCGCCACCGACAAAGCTGAAGGGGAGGTGTATGTTGAATGCAGAGAACATTTGTTGGGGGGGGGGGGGGGGGGAGAGGGAGAGGAGAATGGGGGGAGGGGGGGGGGGGGGGGGGGAGAGAGACGGGCCAGAGCCCAGAGCCATTCAGCCAAAGATAATCTTTGATTTCAGCGGCGGCCGGGAATGCGGAGACCACCCCATCTCCGGGACTGGCAGCGGCTGGGTGTTGGGGACGGAGAGAGACGGGTCAACCAGCCCATGAGCCTGTCACCCCCACACAGGGCCCGGAGCCCCCGCAACACCTCAACCCGAGGGTAGGAGGAAGGGGTGTTGAAAGTAGGGTCAACCGACCCATAAGCTTTCCACCCCACCTTCCTCCTCCTCGTTGGGGCCAGGAGCCCCTGTAATATCGCATGTTGATGGCAGGAGGAGGGTGGGCTGTTGCTCGCCCCCGTCCCCCGGAGAAGAAAGGAAGGGGTGGGTGTGGGGGAGCTTGGAGGCGAGCAAAGATTGTAGTATCTTTGGTGGCGAGTGTAGGGTCAGCCAGCCCTTGAACCTCCCCCCCACAGGAGGGGAGAGGGAGTGGGAGTGAGGGAGCGGGGCCCCGGGAACATCTCCCGCCGAGGGCCGGAGTTTGACATCTTAGAGGAGGCGACCGTTTAACGGCGCGCGCCCCCTCCTCCCCGCGCGCCCCCTCCTCTCGCCACGGACACAGGAGCGCGCGCGCCCGGCACGGACACGCGCCCCCTACACACACGGACACGCGCCCCTGCTCCCTCTGCCCGGCACGGACACGCGCCCGCTCCCCCCTGCTTGACACGGACACGCGCCCCTGCCCGGCACGGACACGCGCCCGCTCCCCCCGCTCGCCACGGACCCGCGCCCCTGCTGTCCCTGCCCGGCACGGACACGCGCCCGCTCCCCCCCTGCTCGACACGGACACGCGCATCTGCTCCCTGTGCCCGGCACGGACACGCGCCCCTGCTTCCCCTGCCCGGCACGGACACGCGCCCGCTCCCCCTGCTCGACACGGACACGCGCATCTGCTCCCTGTGCCCGGCCCGGCCCGGCCACGCGCCCCTCTCCCTCTCCACCGCCGCCGCCCCTCACTTACAGGGATGTGCTTCCTCATTGAAGTGCGCGTCTCACTCAGGCGCTCTGCTCCGCTCCACGCTGCTGCCCTGTTTGTCTTCTGTGTGATCCGTTGTCAAGCTTCCCCCTCCTATCTTTCCTTCCCTTTTTTTTCCCCCCCTCTCTCACTCTGTTAACCTCCACCCCCTTTTTATATAGAAATAAAATAACTTCTTGTGTTTGTGTGGTGATGAGCGTCGATGCCGATCGGTCGGTCGCTCGGGCTGTGTCTCCGTCTCCGCCCCCGCCCGCCCGCGGACCCGCCTTCTTATAACCTCCCCGGGTCGGCTGACGCACTCACCACGTCACCCGGCCGGGCTCTCCGCCAATCAGAGGGGGTGGGTGCGAGGAGCGCGAGTGAGTGACGCGGGAGGCAGCTGGCGCGAGCCGGTTAGAGCCCGGGCTGGGCCGGGCCGGGCCGGGTCGTCTCTCGGGTGTCCTGGGAGGGAACCCACTCTGTGCATGCAATGCCTTTTTCATTTCTGCATTTTAACGCGTGCACCCGGAAAAAATATATTACAAAGAAAGAACGCCAAAAAAAAACAGATTATGCACGGGAAGAATTTGAAAAAAGGAGAGTGTAAAAACGATTAAATGCAGAAATGCAGTGTTCTTCGGCGCAAAGCCTATATCGGCAAATGTCACTTACATATTTCTGGAGTGGTCACGAGTGCTTCTAATGTTATAAATAAGTGTCCTCATATTTTGGAATTGCAAGATGGAATTGCAAGATGGAAAATACGCCTATGCGTCGTGTCTCCGAGCCACCCCCTCCCATTCCCCATTTCATACGTGAACATGTAAGAGAGTGGAATGATAGATGATGTGTTTCCAAGACAATTAACAGGGAATGCTGTCAGATCACGATTTGCTCGAGCTGCGGGGATTTGTCCTTATGACATAAAGAGCAGTGACAGAGAATAATCAGAAGTCCAGAAGAAAGGTGCAAATTAAGGCTTTGTAAAAATCAAAGTCAGAGAGTTTAAATAATGTTAAGTTCTATTGGAAATCTGTGAACAGATTGAAACAGGTGAGAAATGCATTTTGTTAATGCGCAGGCTGCAAAAATAACAACACCAAATATGCTACTTTTCCGGGGAGCTGAGCAAAAGATTTTTACTAGAAATTAATGTTTGTTAGCATATTCAAAAGGTCAATAATTTCTGAATAATATTGAGATTAAATTAAAGTATAATGCATGAGAGACAGCAGTGGATATGTACTAGTCTCAGTCTAGTGCTGAATTATATATTTCAAACTTAACCCAGCACAATCTCAGAATGGAAACTGTTTCTATTTGAATAATATTGAAAAACTTCGAAAAAGTAACATTTTCAACCACAAGTTATGAGAATACTTTTATTTAAATAGTATGTTAATATTTAGTATTAGTTACAACGTTATATATATTTAAAACATTTGTAACTATAAATAAACATTCTCGTATAACTTTTGAATGAACATTCTAGTTAATAATGCTAAAAGGATCATAATGTAGCTACAAAAGCATATATTGGCCAAAGCTGGAAATCCAAAGTAAATACTAACTGGGCAGAAACTGTTAGAATTGCTCAACAGGTTAAGAAAGTCCTGTAAATGGAGAATTCAATGAAGACATCAAGGTCAAAGACCTTCTGAAGCTTAAAATGTTGACTTTTCTTTGACCTTGTTGGGTGTTTCCAGCACTTTCTGCTCTTAGACAAGGTCTACCTTGTTTATCTCTTTCTGCCCAGTTATGCAATGATAAAGAAATTATAAACTAATCATAACCATCAATTCCGTTCATTTCGGAGACAACAGATCCAGACCATAGGTGAGGAAAACTCCATAGGTAGAGTTTTCAAAACCATCGCCTCAGAGTCACCTGTTGCTCCCAAGCACGCTAGATTTACCACATACAAGTATCACATGTCTCGGAATATCCTCTCGCGTTAAAAATAGCTCATCTATATTAGGTTCTCAAAGAAAACCAGCAAACTGTGTGGGACTTCACATATATAAGAAAACATAATAAATAGGAACAGGAGACCGCTACAAGACCGTTTGAGCCTGCTTTACGACTATCTAGATTTATACTGAATCGATGCATGTATGACTTCTTGTTATTCCTATGTGTAAGTTTATATTTCATGTCTTGTATATGCATATATTGCACTTTTGTAAACTAGTTATCCATTCCCTAACCATAGTATTTCCAAATAAGTAGCAAGCTAATGATCAGCGGGAGGCCAGAACTAACATATTAGCTTCAGGTACAAATTAAGACTATAAAACTTATACAGTATAAAGTATCTATTGGACATTTGTCCTCCAGTCTCCTGAAAAAGGTGAGGAAATACAATGGAAACAAATGCAAAATCATTGTCTGAAAGCACACTGGTTTGTACTGAGGTGCAATTCACTTGTGAGGGAGAGAGAAAAAAAGGTTAGCAAATATACATTCAATTAAGAGGGAGATAAATACAAGCTTGCAAGAATACATACTAGCCTCAAATAAATTCATTAAAGGATACAGGTGAATTTTCTTTACCCCACCAGTGGAAAGCACCAACACATTATATATAGTTGGGATAAATAGCATTGTTGCATAGAACATAGAACACTACAGCACAAGAACAGGCCCTTCTTTCCACAACGTCTATACCAAACATGAGCCGTTAAACTAATCCCCTCTGGCTGCAGGTGACCCGTATCTCTCCATTCCTTACATGCCCTGGTGCCTATCTAAAAGCCTCTTAAATGCCACTATTGTGTTTATCTCCATCAGCAAGCATCTCTGCACATTTCCAGGCACTTACCATTCTCTGTGTATTTACCTCCACCAGCAAGCATCTCTGCACATTTCCTATATATTTTTCCTCTCTCACAAGAAGGGACAGAGCCGGCTGTACTTTTTGGGAAGGCTCCGCTCCTTCAACGTCTGCAGTAAGATGCTGCAGATGTTCTAACAATCGGTGGTAGCCAATGCCATCTTCTTCGTTGTCATGTGCTGGAGCAGCAGGGCAAAGGCCGCTGATGCCAATAGGATTAACAAACTCATCAAGAAGGCTGGCTCCGTCCTGGGGACGGAGTTGGATTGATGGGAGGCGGTCTTGAAGGGGAGGATGCTCCACAAACTACGGAGCATATTGGACAATACAGCTCACTCCTTATAGCTAATGTTGTCTAATCCAGGCAGCATTCTGTTAAACCTAATATAGCTCTTATTCAGCCTTTCCAAAGCCTCCACTTCCTTCAAAGGAACAGCCAGAACTGCATACAACACTTTAAATGCGGCCTAATCAAAGTCCTATAAAGCTGCAACATGACTTCCTGACTCTAATACTCAATGTCCCGACCAAGGAATGCAAGCATTTCTTCCATACCACTTGTCTTTCCACTTTCAGGGACCATTGGACTTGGACCACAAGATCCTTCAGTACATCAATGTTGTTAAGGGTCTTGCCATTAAATGTATATTTTCCTCTTAGATTTGACCTCCCAAAGTACAACACCTCATACAAGCATGGATTAAACTCAATCTGCCATTTCTCCGCCCATTTCTGTAGCAATTTATTTCCCAGCCTTCCTCATTGTCTGCTACTCCACCAATGCAGTTCAGGGAAATCTAAACATGATGAAAAAGAATGAAATGGAAGGATCTGTTTATTGGATGCAAAGAAAGATTATCACATCGACAAAAAGTTAAATTATAAGCCTATGCTAGATTTTCATCATTTACCCTGTTTTATAATGCAAAGATCACAGATCGATCTCACAGATCGATATCATTGCTAAATTGTTCCGTTTCATTTTGGACCATAAATAATAAAAACAAATTCCTGCAAGGCAGACAACATTGTTCCCAGTTCATGAACAGCAGATTCTTTTACAAATCAGAAATAATTTCCCCCAATAAATTATACCTGAGCAACAATGAAGTGAGAGAAGAATCATCAGTGGTGCTGCAGTGAAAATTAGATACACTTAAAAGGCCAGAAATTAAGGACAAAGAAATCTTGAAGAGTCATAGAAATTGAGTAGGGTGCAGTGACAGTGAGCAGGGAAGCTGTGGATGGTTTAAACAGGATATAACAGCACTATAATAAAGCACAGTATTGTATGGGTATAGATTATGCATTGGTCACACTTTCACCTCTGCTTCAATAGCGTTGTGGATTCAAATCTCATTTCAGAGGCTCAGCCCAGGCTGACACTTGAGGGCAGTACTAAGAGAAAGAAAGAAAGATGGATTTACTTAGTTCTTGCAATCACAGGAATGATCGGAACCACCTTACATGATTAGAACTCACATGACTATCTAGATGCCGTATTTGGTGATTTCTGATGGTGTGAGCTTAGTGGTTGTGGAATCAGTTTCTTATTTGCAAGAAATCTCTCTCTCTCTCTCTCTCTCTCTGTCTCTCTCTCTCTCTCTCTCTAAAACTCTGATCTTCTGATCTTCCGGTTTGCGCGGTTTTTCTATTGCCCAAAAACAGTACGTGATAGCGCTCCGATTTTTCGCCTGCTTACTCACCGTTCGCCTGTGCTGCGAGTGCAACAAGTTTGTTCCGATCGATGGTAAATTGTAAAAGTTATTAAGGTTTAAAGATTGTAAAAAACACGCATGCGCAGATTGCTGTCAGTCACCATCACACAGATTGGTCTCCTCTCCTATCAGTCAGGAAAGGGCGTCGCCGAGACAGCCGAGCTGAGGGCCCAAGCCCGGGGCCTGGTCAAGGTGTACCAGCGTCTTGGGGACCACAGGGACACAGCCTCCACTTCCTGCTCTGCCTGCCTGCCACCCTCACCCCGCCCCCAGCTCAGGAAGCCCAGCTCCATCGAGGGCCTGATCCGCGAGTGCTTCGGCAGCCAACAGCCAAGGCCGGGCCGGGCGGAGTGCGAGAACCAGGCCGAGTTCCAAGCTGCTCTACGACCTGGGTAGATACTGGGGCAGGGAATGGGATTGAGGGGAGGAGGATGAGGGAAATGGGGAGGAGGGAGATGGGGTGGTAGAGGGAGATGGGGGGGCAGCGCCGAGCCCTGTTGTCTACCCGCTGGCAAGGGACACCGGGGGAGAGAAGGCGGAGGGAGGGGGGGAGAGAGCGATGAGGGGTGAGTTAGAGGGGAAAGAGTGATGAGGGAGGAATAGTGGAGAGAGGGATGAGGCAGGGAGGGGTGCTGACAATTAAATTGACTCTTGACTCTCTTGACTCTTGAGGGAGGGGAGAGAGGGATGAGGGAGGGAGGGAGTGGGGGAGAGAGAGAGGGAGGGAGTGGGGTAGAGGTGGAGTGCAGGGGAGGTTGGGAGGAGGGTAGAAGTGAGAAGGGGACAGGGAGGGGTGGATTTGATTGGTGAATGTTGTGTTGGGGAACGGGTTGCGTTGGGGGACCAGGCCTCCCGTGTGAGTCTAGTCTAGTCTCGTATCTCCTAGAAACCTAAAAACCACCACCACCACCCCTGGCAGTGCTTTCCATGCACCCACCACCCTCTGGGTAAAATATTTGCCCCCAACTCTCTCTGCTTGAGTTGCCACTTTAAGGGAACCATGGATCCAAAACCAACATCCCACCAACAGATCGAAGACATGATCACCGCATTTCTGTCTATAGTGGCGTTGTGGCAGTTGTGGGTTCTTTCGATTGCAGATCGAAGAGCGTTTCGTTGGCTGTGAGGACGCCAAAGTTATGAAAGTCACTATATAAAGGAAGGTATGTGAACACTAGTTTGTGAAGAGGGATAGGAACATGCGCGGGAACATGTTGGACTTGAATCAATCACAAAGTGATCATGAACAGGTAGTGTGATGTGAATGAGTCACTGCAATATTTTGGATGCGATGTTCTGTTACTGTTGACGTGTTCGGTGCGTGATCCTGAGTCACCGCTTAACTGGCCAGAAACACGATCGCTTGAGTTCAAAAGACGTTGTTCCACTCACCCTGATCGGATGTAATGAGTTCGCCCGTGGCTGGAAGGCTGTGTCTCCCTTGCCGAATGAATGCTGCAGATGCAAAGGGAACAGGATCACACACTGACACGGCCGAGCGCGGTTTGAGGTCAACTTCGGAAGTGTGGCAAATAGCATTTCCTTTAACTTCCAGCCGTAAACCAGAAAGATGATTGATGCCGTCGACTATATTGTTGAACGGATGATGCTGCGATCATTTAATCGCCGGCAGCTCTCTTTGTGAACAGGAACAGGGTGTTTCTCTGAACTTCGAGTTAACCTTGGTGGGGGGAAAGGGAACAATGGGCAAAGGGGGAAAGGAATGCAAGGAATTTGTAATACGAGTCACTGGTCTGTGCTCCATTATCCTTGCCCGGAAAGTCCTGGTCAACTTTAGGGACGGGCCACCCGATGGATGGTGTTAGCACTACCCTGCCACAGTGCTGAAACCACCCTGACCCATTGTTAATCCTCACTCAGCACCAGCGAAAGCCCATTTCCCCGCTCGTTATCACTTTCTTGTTGGTGACTGGTGAGATCTTATTCGGAGCAACTTGCTTTCTTTGTTCCTGATGGTAACGCCAGTCAGACATTTTACTGACCGTATAATGCTTCGGGACGCCATGAGATTGTGAAAGGAATTAAATACACGCAAGCTCTTTCACTCCATCAATCGCGTTTTGTTCCCTTGATTCTTTTCATCCTTCTCCCAATTCAACAATTTCTCATCTGCTCGAACCATTGAATCCCTGCCGGTTTTGAAGTTCTCTGCGAGAATAGCGCACGGCAGACTTCCGTTCACGCTGCACCCATTCTCCAGCAGAAATCAGAGAGATTAGTCAGACAATGACGTGCATATTTCCCCCCCCTAAATTCTCTATGTATGTGTGCCATTGTGAGAACAGGTTTTAGTCAAGTTCCATGTCAAGTTTCATAGGAGCAATTTACTTAATAGATTGACGTTAGAAAACAGGCGAAAGCAAAAACAATAAGTAGACGAAGCTGTAGCTGGGGCTTTGGTTGGCATTGTTTGAAGAGGTGGCAACATCAAGTCATCTACTGACCCCAAGCTGCATGGGCAGGTGACAAGGAGATTGATAAATTTGCAAGTTACCCTGGTAAATTGTAGTAGAATGGGGAACAGATGGGTTAAATTTCTTGCTCATTTTGACCAGATCTGGATATCAATGGCAAGTGTGGCATCTAATGCCCATTTTTAGTTTATCTTGGAAAGATGGCAGGCAGTGAGCTGCCTTCTTGTGCCACATCATTCTTCTGGTTAAGGTTTTCCATGATGCTGCTGGGGAGGAAGTTCAAGGACAGACCCAGTGATGACTAAGGACTGGTGGTATCTCCAAGTCAGGATGGGTGTGTTTGTTGGAGATAAACTGCAATACAAATGGTGATATTTGTAAGCATGAGCTACACTTGGCCATGAATGGTGGTGGAGCTTGAGGGTCTGAGTAATGTTGTTGAAGTAGCCAAGGCAAGTAAGTGCAGTGCTTTTTTTGTAGATAGTCAACACAGCAACTAGTCAAAGTCAAAGTAACTTTATTGTCAATTCAATTATGCAACAGTAGTTACACATAGGATCGAAATTACATTTCTCCAAATGTGCAAGTAATATTAAAAACACAGACAGATAACATATCAATAAAAATAGACAATAGACATACATTATTTAAAATATTAAAATATTCACAGTATGCCAAAATGTAGCAAAACCTTTGAGGTATTTTAAACAGGGTGCAACAATGAAAGGTGCAATATAGAAACAGTGCAAATTCCATACTGGAGACATTGAGCCAAAGTTATTTTCACAGTTTCACAGTACACTACCGTGCACTGGTGCTCGGTATGTGTGTATGTATATGTGTGTATTATATATGGGTGTATATAACCACGCGTGTTGAGAGGACGGGACCCAATGGGTCCCACTTGGTCTAGTATATATATATGTGTGTGTATATATACACACTGAACTTTTTTTTCTCTCGTTTATCATATTGTTTACTGTGTACTATGTTTACATATTCTGTCGTGCTGCAGCAAGTAAGAATTTCATTGTTCTATCTGGGACAAAACACCCTTGACTCACGATAGGGAATGAATATTTGGGGTGGTGGAATAGTGTCATTCAAGTGGACTGTTTTGTGTTGGATGGTGTTGGTCTTCTTGAGGAGTTTTTAGAGCAGTACTCATCCAGCAAACAGAGAGTATCACATCACATTCCTGGCTGGTGTCTTGTAGATAGTGAAAAAACTGGAATGACAGGAGGTGTGTCATTTCCTCAACACCTGTTGACTTGAGTTACCTTGACTTCCTTAAGTCACACTTGTGATGTACATTGATACCAAGGATGAGGATTACCTTGGTTCAATGACTAGTTTGACACAAAGGGCAGTCACTTTCACCTTAGCCAGGCTATGCTGAGGCCTGGAACTGGGTGGTGCTGATGAAATCCAAAGTGGCTATCAATGAGCAGTAACTCATGAGTAAATTCAACCTGGCACCATTGTCAGCATTATCTTCCACCATTTTCACTGTACGGTCCATTCAGGACCAGAATCAGCAGGCCTGCAGACCTTTGATTTAATCTGTTGGTTGTGGGATTTTTTAAAGACGACTATGACTGCTATTGTTGGGAGATGCCCATATGGACTTTGTGTTGCAGCTTCACTGGTTTTCAACTAATTTTTGGCTCTGCCTGCTGATGTTCCTGGCATACCCTTTTACACATCTTATTAAGCCAGGGTTCATTCCATGGCTTGATTTCAATGGCAGAGCAAGGGGTATGTTGAACAATGAGATGATACATTTATTTAGTTGCGCATGTTATGGCGTGGCTACATTTTGAGTTTCCAGATTTGTTCTATCCAATTTCGTACATTTGTGGTGCCTCACAAAGTGCGGGATAGTGGCCTTGCTGAGAAACATAGAAACATAGAAAATAGGTGCAGGAGTAGGCCATTCGGCCCTTTGAGCCTGCACTGCCATTCAATATGATCATGGCTGATCATCCAACTCAGTATCCTGTACCTGCCTTCTCTCCATACCCCCTGATCCCTTTAGCCACAAGGGCCACATCTAACGCCCTCTTAAATATAGCCAATGAACTGGCCTCAACTACCTTCTGTGGCAGAGAATTCCAGAGATTCACCACTCTCTGTGTGAAAAATGTTTTCTTCATCTCAGTCCTAAAAGATTTCCCCCTTATCCTTAAACTGTGACCCCTTGTTCTGGACATCCCCAACATCGGGAACAATCTTCCTACATCTAGCCTGTCCAACCCCTTAAGAATTTTGTAAGTTTCTATAAGATCCCCCCTCAATCTTCTAAATTCTAGCGAGTACAAACCGAGTCTATCCAGTCTTTCTTCATATGAAAGTCCTGACATCCCAGGAATCAGGCTGGTGAATCTTCTCTATACTCCCTCTATGGCAAGAATGTCTTTCCTCAGATTAGGAGACCAAAACTGTACGCAATACTCCAGGTGTGGTCTCACCAAGACCCTGTACAACTGCAGTAGAACATCCCTGCTCCTAGACTCAAATCATTTTGCTATGAATGCTAACATACCATTCGCCTTCTTCACTGCCTGCTGCACCTGCATGCCTACTTTTAATGACTGGTGTACCATGACACCCAGGTCTCGTTGCATCTCCCCTTTTCCTAATCGGCCACCATTCAGATAATAGTCTACTTTCCTGTTTTTGCCACCAAAGTGGATAACCTCACATTTATCCCCATTATACGGTATCTGCCATGCATTTGCCCACTCACCCAGCCTATCCAAGTCATCTTGCAGCCTCCAAGCATCCTCCTCACAGCTAACACTGCCCCCCAGCTTCGTGTCATCCGCAAACTTGGAGATGTTGCATTCAATTCCCTCGTCCAAATCATTAATATATATCGTAAATAGCTGGGGCCCCAGCACTGAGCCTTGCGGTACCCCACCAGTCACTGCCTGCCATTGTGAAAAGGACCCGTTTACTCCTACTATTTGCTTCCTGTCTGCCAGCCAGTTCTTTATCCACATCAATACTGAACCCCCAATACCGTGTGCTTTAAGTTTGTATACTAATCTCTTATGTGGGACCTTGTCGAAAGAAGGCAGAACTTTAGTTTCACAAAGTTAGTGCAGTGATTTCTCCTAAAATATGGTAATGGACAGGTACGTCTGGCACAAGTAGGGCAAGATCAAATGGATGAATCCCTTATGTTGGTTGGCTAATAAGCGAGTTCAGTATTCAGGCTGCGCATGATAGGTCACAAGTGAAAGACAGTCTTTGAATGGTGGTGCTGCATTGTGTGCAGGCCTGCGTTTCGTCCATGGTCGGGGTCGGGGTCGGGCCTGCCTCACCGTCGTTGCAGGTGCTGTTGAGTTGCTGCTGGGCCGTCCCCGTCCCCTCCCCGGTGTCCCGTCCCTGTCCGGAGGTATCCGGGGTGGCCCCAGGCTGGCGGGGAGGCCTTAGACTTGCAGCCGGCGCTGGAGCCGCTCGCTCTAGCTTGTCTCTGCCTGCCCCGCCGTGTTGGCCAGCAGCCCCCCCACCTCCACCTCCCTCCCCTCAGTCCAACACTGAGATCCTGCTGAAGATGGGCAGCCGCCGGCCCTGCTCGAAGACGGGCGACTCGGAGCCACTGCTGCTGGATTTGTCCTGGTCTGAGTGAGAGTCTGTGGACGGGCCGGCCATGGGCAGTCTAGGAGCCGGCTGGAGCTGCTGGTGCTGTTGGTGGTGCTGGCGGCAGCAGCAACCTCCTCCCCCTCACTTGCCCAGCCCCAAGCCCAGAGTCCGGGCCAGCTCCAACTCCAGGTTGGGGCCGAAGACAGCCCGCAGCCTGGCCCAGTCGAGCGCCAGGCCGGAGGGGGCCGAGCCCAGGCTGGAGTCTGATGCAGGTGAGGCCGGGGCCCTCGCTCCTCCTCGGGGTTGTGGGTGAAGTGGCAGCGGGTACCGTAGGGGCAGAAGCCAGTGGTGTGCAAGGTGCGGCATGGCTCCGTCTTGTACCTGGGGTGGCGGCTGAGGAAGCGGAGCTCGGCCGGGCCGTGGGCGAACTGGCATTTTTCGCCGTAGCGGCCCACCTGGAGTTGGAGCGGGGTTGGGCTGGAGTTGTCACTTCTTCTCTGCGATGGCAGTGGTCCTGGTGCCTCTGTTGTCGTTGGTCCGGGCTGTCGGTTGGCCCGGCGGGAGAGGCGGAGGTGAGCTGGGGTTGGCACTTCTCTGCGCTGGCTGGGGGCCTGTGTCCGGCCGCCTCCGGGCGGGGATGGGACACACTGACTGGGGGGGGGGGGGGGGCGGGGACCGGTCCAGTGGCAAGTTGGCAGCGCTGTGGCGCTGGGGACACGGGGTTCGATCCTGGCTGCGGATGAGGCGTGGTGCTGTGGGGGGGGGGGGCAAGCAGTGACAAGGCCCTAATGCATCTTGTTCTTTCAGGTAGTTTGGTTGGGATGTTAGGCGAATCACTGAAGAAGTTTTGAAGTGTTGTTATTTAATGTAGCTTATGACTGCATAGCTAAATCACGGTGCATCAGTTAAACTATCTACCCGATCTGTGCCTCTCATAATTTTATAAACCTCTATGGGGGTAGAGCAAGGAGGTAGAAACAGTATTATTTATATTTTAATGGCATACAAGGCTAGTGACCAAAGGGGTAGGCCATTTACTGAGATGAGGACAAACTTTCTTCACCCAGAAAGTTGTGAATCTGTGGAATTCTCTGCCACAGAGGGCAGTGGAGGCCAATTTGTTTGAAAGTTCTTGGAGTTACACTCACCCAGGCAAGTCTCGTACACTACATTGATTCCTTAGCGAAAAGCAAACCGCTGGCCAAACTCAGCAGCACATGCAGTATCTGTGGAGGCAAAGGGATGGTTGACAATTTTGGTCGAGACCCTGTATCAGGACTGAGACTGTGGAATGAAGATAGCCGGTATGTTGAAGTGAAAGGGAGGGGTGAGACAGATGCTGCTCTGCTCAGTGAGACACTGAGCCAGCCATGGATGTGGAGACATCAGTGGGGAGGGATTGGGGGTGAATGAGCAGGTGGACCTATTTAACAAAAGAGGATGAGGGAGGGGTGTGACAGATGTTGGTGGGTGATGGGAGGAATGAGATAAGGGAGAGATGATGTGCAGATGGCAGAAGGCGGGGAGGGTAAAGGAAAGGCGAACCAAGAGACAAAAAATCCAGGTAAATCAGTCTATGGGTGATGGGCAGATGGGACCAGGTGGGAGAGTATGATAAGTTGGTAATGAGAGACAAAGGGATGGGAATGGTGGAGAAAGGTAAAGATATCCTGGGTGGACTGGTGGGAGTAGGGAAGGTACTCGGGGGAAGTGGGTTACCTGGAATTGGAGATCTGCCCAACGCCCACATACCTATTTACCTGGGTGTTTCCTTCCTTGGTTCACCTTTCCTACTGCCTCCCCCTACGGGTTTTATGCTGCAAACTCCCATTTTGAACATGCATATCATGGACGGTCTGTAGATATCCACTGTGTCAGCCTGGATGTCATCGTGGTTATTAAAGCTCAATATCCACTTTTGTGCTTTTGGAGCTCAAAGCAGCATCGTAGCATTTCTGAAGAACATGGATAGGTGATGGATCGGTCGGGACCCTTTTTCAGACACATCTGAAGGGTCCCATCCTGAAACATCACCTATCCATATTCTCCAGAGATGTTACTTGACCCGCCGAGTTACTCCAACACTTTGTGTCCTTTTGTGTAAACCATCTGCAGTTCCTTGTTTCTCCATGTTTGACTTTTTTAAAATTATTCTGTACCTTGATTTTATTCTTATGAATATTTTGAGAATATTCATTATGTGTTATACATACAACTAAAATCACGCATGAAAACATGTAAAAGTAGAATTTCCACACTACTCTCCTGTACTTGCTGAACTTGCTGAACTCCTGCACCCTAAGTACGGGTGGAGTTGCAATTGACAATGGGTTGAATGCAAGGGGGAGGGGTGAGGGAGTGGTCAAAAGAAACAAGGCATATAGTATTTTCCATAGGAAATTGCCAAATTAGTTAGAAACAACATCTACTTAAAAAGCAAAGGAAACAGAAACAACACCAACTTCTTCCAATAACATTAAGATAATTTTCCACCAGAAAATTCCAGTGAATGGAAGGTAGGATAAATTATATACATAGACAATTTATCCAGCGTGGGGAGTAACCTTTTTTGAGAGAGAATTAGCCAACCATTATCATTCTGCACAGCTACCTATTAGTCATACAACATGGAAACAGGCTCTTCAGCCTAGCTTGTCCATGCCAACCAAGATGCCTTATAGTTGTTACTATATGTAGCCATCCGATATTTGTTAGACTGATGACAAGCATTACGTGACAGATCCAATTCCAGCAAATTCTACACAACATATAATTATGTTCTCCATACAGCTGTCATTTTGTAAACAGTCACAATTTTTTTGCTCCATATGTAGAAATATTTGGACAATTTATTCTATAATTCTAACAGAGCTGTGTCTTGTTTAACAAAATCAATGTAATGAGACCAGGAAACTGGCAGCCAAAGGGCAATTAATGCAAATTGCAAAGATCAATTTTTCAAAGTAAGATATAAAGTTATTATATAAAAATATGTACAAAACATGAAAAAACACAAATTTCACAAAGTATTTCTTTTCATTTCTGTCTAAAAAGCTTAGCCTAAATTTTGGTATGATAGGGGTGATATTTTAAAGCATAATACCACAATATAATTTGTTTTCAATACATTTTGTGAACTTGCCACCATTCGAAGACAGGATAGTTCTCCCTAATATGCTGGGCAATACATATCATTCCATCAAACCCATTGGAAAAGACATTTTGCTGACTCAGTCATTTAATTACTGTTAATGGGGCATTGCCTCATTTTAATTAGATTCTTTATTTCCTATATTACAATAATGACTACTCTTTAAAATTAAATTAATTGTTTCTGAAGCACTTAATATCCAATGGGTATAAAATGAGCAAGTTAAAGATACTTTCTCGAGGCATTCCAATCTATATACTCAACAGCAACATGCAGACACTCAGGACAACCTCCAGCAGTTTTTTTAAAACTCGAGATTCCACTATCTGCAGTCTCTTGAGTCTGCCCTTATATTTAATTGTATTTATATAATGCGGTTAGTGGAGTAAAACAGTTGAAAATGCATCACTGAAGCATTGTCAGATGAAACTTGACTTGTGGGGAAATAGATCAGGCGATCAAATGCTTGGTGAAAAGAGGTTGGTTTAAAGGAACTTATGAAAAGGAAAGAATGAGATGGAGGTCAGGTTTGGAGAGGACATTTCCTAACTAATAGGTTATCAGCTGAAGGCAAGGCTGCCAATGAAAGAACAATGAAAATTAGGGATATTCATGATAATTCGACAAGTGCAGAAATTGTGAAAGGTTCCAGCGCTGGAGGAGGAATGGTGATAAGGAGGAACAGGGGCATTAAGAAATTTGAAGATTTAAAAATGCAAGAACTGCATCACCAAGAGTCACTCTTAGATAGTGAGGTAGCCTTCCTAAATAGCAACTGTTTCAGTTTGTTCCTTCCATCAGCATAGGCATCTACTGCACTGTAATCAATGCCACTTAAGAGTTAAACTGGGTGCTAATTAAACCATTTAAGACTGACTATAACAATTTTATTGGTGTTTTGGAAAATCAAATTGGGTGATTTTTGTCACACTTTCTGTAGAACCCAGAAATATGTATTTGTGGAAACATTGTTTAGACCTTACAATGTCACTCTTAGTTAAAAACACATTGATATCACAGCTTCAATACCTAACTTCAAGGAATAAAATGTATTTTTAATTAGATCATTTAACAGGTTAACAGATGAAAATTGTAGCTTCTCATTTTGTAATTTCAGATGGGATTACTTACATAAAATGTACAACCTGATTATTTGGGAAGATTAGTAATTTACGTAAAGCAGTTCATTCTGTTTCACCTCTGGGTTTTGTTTGGATAATTCACTTCTAATCTATTTTTCTCACTTAACACGCATTGCACATGTTTAAACTGTTGCATTCTGTCCTTGAAATTGTGCCACGGGATATCGCATGCACGGCCTTTATCTGGAACTTACTCAATCTACTTATTTCATGGTTACATTTTTAAATAAACAGGTATGTCCGGCAGCTGTTAAATGGAAAGTCTGGTTTCCAGCAAATTGGGTGTGTATCTGATCGGATCTGAAGAGGGTTGCATAATAAAGGATTAAAAACTAGGCTTCTCAGTAATCTCCAGCACGAAAGCTCCTGTGGGATCTCAGCTATATCATGAGCCCAATTTTAATCCTCTCTCTATTGGTGACAGAGCCTTCAGCTACCAGGTGCCGAATCTATATAATTTTTTTCCCCAAATCTTTTTAACTCTCTTCACCACTTTTAGATGCTCCTTGAAACTTTTTTTAAACAAAACTCTTGGTTACTCAGCCTAAACTTGAGGAACAGATTTTGACTAATAGGCTTGTTGAGGTGCACCCTGGGACTATGCTAAAGGTACTGCATAACTAATATATTGTTGTATCCTTATATTGATGCCTACCCTTTTTTGATCTGCAATACTTGCCAATTTTATTGAAACAGATTTAACAACAACAAAATTAACAGGTATCCATGGCCTCTTTGAGGTGGTAAAACATCCCTACCTAAATATAAGAACTAGGGAAAGGTTGGGCAGACGAGGACTTTATTCCTTAGAGCAGAGGAGGCTGAGGGGTGATTAAAAAGAATGTTATAAAATCATGAGGGGATTAGACAGGGTTAATGGACTTTTATCCAGGGTAGCGGAATCATAACCAAAGGACATAGGTTTAAGGAGAGAGGGGCAAGATTTAAATGGAAGTCGAAAAGCATTAAAATGATTTGGAGTATTGTGTGGAGTTCTGATTGCCCCGTTACTGGAAGGATGTGAATGTTATGGAGAGGGTGCAGAAGACATTGTGGTAAGATGCTGACTGATAATACTAATGGGTATTAGCTGTAAGGAGAGTTTGGCCACACTTGGATTGTTTTCATGGGAGCTCGGGAGGCTGTGGGAGACTTGATAGAAGGTTATACAATCATGGGAGGTATAGAATGGGGTAGAGATTCAGAACCTTTTTTTTTCCCAGGTTGGAAATGTCAAAGACAACAGGGCATAGCGTTAAGGCCAGAGGGGGCGAGTTTAAATGTGATTTGCAGGGCAAGATTTTACAGAGACTGGTAGGTACCTCAGGCTGCTATCGGGAGTGGTCATAAAGTCAGTGAACCAAACCCTCCAGCCCAAGTGGTCCATGCCGACCAAGACGGCCATCTATACTTGAGGAAATTGGCTTAATTTATCTAAAGCAGGGCACGGTGCTGATCCCATAGATGCTGGATCCATCCACAAGTTTGTTTTTTGTTCAGGATTCCAGTTTTTTCAGTCTCTTGTGCTCCAAAGTGGTGATTATTTTGCACTGGTGATACAAGATATAAGATACATTTATTTATCACATGTACCAATTGGTACAGTGAAATGTGGGGTCACCATACAGCCATACGAATAATAATGCCAGGTTGCACAGAACTGAACCTTTGTTAGCACAGCTTCCCCAGCCAATAATGGACTATCACGAATTACACCCTTCCTGAGGTAATCTGTTGTCGGGTCCTATTTTAATCTGGTCTTTTCTCGTCTCCGGTCATGCCTCCCCTCCCCCCACCCCCTCTATCTTTCAGCCTGAAGAACGGTTCAGACCAGAAACATCATCTATTATTTTTATCCAGAGATATTGCCTGACCTGCCGAGTTACTTCAGCATTTTGTGTCTATCTTCAGTGTAAACCGGTATCTGTAGCTCCTTCTTACATACCGCGTCCACTGCGGAGCCAATTTCAGGACAGTCACTGGCATTAACACCCATTGAACTTGGTGCCGGCAGGGAAGGTTACGATAGCTCAGCAGCCCGGCCCACTCCTCCTGCCACCCTCCTCAGCATGCTCAGTCTGGCTCAGCTCAGATTAGTTCCACTCACTAGAACCACACCGTCACTCACCCAGTTGAGGGCCTGACCCACTTTCACTTTTCAGCTTGGCATTGCTAGGGTGGTGGAGGAAGCAGATATAGCAGTGCCGTTTAAAAGCCTTTTTGATAGACACATGAAAATGCAGGGAATATGGTTTATTTGCAGGCTGATTGAGATTAGTTTAATTTAGCGTAATATTCGGCACAGACACTAAAGAGCAAAGGGCCTGTTCCTTTACTGCACTGTTCTTTACACTTTAGACATACAGCGTGGAAACAGGCCCTTCGACCCATCCGGTGCGCGCCGACCAGCAGCAATCACCTCGTGCACTAACACTATCCTGCACACTAGCGACAATTAACCGACAAACCTGTACGTCTTTGGAGTGTGGGTGGAAACCGGAGCACCCGTAAAAAACCATCGCAGTCACAGGGAGAACGTACAAACTCCGTGCAGGCAGCACCTGTGGTCAGGATCAAACCCATGTCGTAGCTCTACCGCTGCGCCATTGTCCCACTGTTCTATCTTCTATTACATAGCAACCTGCTTGTTTGGCATCCACATCCACCAATTTGGCTGCACTGTGGAACATACAACATTTTACTCTCTTGTGCAACCATTGTCATTCTCAGTGAAGTCACACGAGTGTTTTATCACAGACACTTACTTGTTCCTCATCCTGCATGTGACAAGCTGGTCAGCAGACTATGGGCCAACAACACATTCACATGTTTGGCTGTCTCTAAATTATTCGTGTGAATATGGCATTAAAACACCAGGTTTCAAGCAAATCCTGCTGTTTACTACAAATTTTCTGGGGAGCACGCCACTGGGCAAGAAGGGGATTGGATTGCTTATTAAAGGGTTTTGAGACAGGAATCAGTGATGAAGATGCTTAGATCAAGCCAGATGGGGGTTGGTGATTCTTAAGTCCCTTCACCAAGAGAATGTGGAAACAGGTGTTAGTCGGTAAAGTGGCCACTCAGGTCTTTCCCTTTGTGGAGCAATTGATCTTTCCCTTTGTGGAGCAATTGATGCAGAAAATAGTGTCATGAGGGAATAAAAAATGTGAGGATTAGAGGTAGGAGCAGGGTCATTCAACCCTTCCTGCTTGCACCACCATGCAGTAAGATCATGGCTGAACTTTGATCTCACCACTACTTTCTTGCACCAGCCCCTTAGTATCTGAAAATCTATTTATATTCACCCAGAATATTATTTATTGAGCCTTGACCATCCTCTTGGGTAGATAATTCCAAACTACTTTCAACTGTCAACAATGCACTCCAGTAACATTGAAATTTATTTGACAATACCTTCCAAATGTGTAACATCTCCCATCTAGATGAACATCGGTATCCGGTTCAAATTCCCCTCACAGCACCTGGTTGAGGGATACATGTTTTTTTTTTACAGGATATTGGATATTGGACATTGGACAAGTTTGACTATTCATCCTCAAAATAATAAAAGCATGGAAAAAATAGACGCAGGGACAAAGATTCACTGCTGGTCTTTTATCTCAATATCATATTCCCCTTCTCTCCCCTTAACCCATTATGACTTTCTGTTGAGAAATCTATCTCCTTAGGTTTATGGTTTATTCAGTGACTATGATGTCTTAAGTGTAGGGAAGAACTGCAAATGCTGGTTTACACTGAAGATAGACACAAGATGCTAGAGTAACTCAGCAGGACAGGCAGTGGCGTAGGGTGGGTTTTGAGCGCCTGGGGCAGTTTAAAGTTTAGCGCCTCCTCATTAGCGGGGGGGGGGGGGGGGGGAAGAGAGGGGGAGAAGGGAAGGGAAGGGAAAGGGGACGGGGAAGGGAAGGGGAAGGGAAAGGGAAGGGGAAGGGGAAGGGGAAGGAACACGTTTTTGGTCTCTTCCTTCGGGGGATGCGACTTCTTTTGTCGTATCCCCCGTCTCCGCCTGCGCCGAGGCCTAATGGCGGAGCTGGCGGCCTCGGGGCTGGGACAGCGACAGCGGCGCGGCCAGAACATCAGAGCTGGGACGGTGGCGGCGGCGGCGGCTGGGACGGCGGCCACGGAGCAGGGCGGCGACCCTGGCCTCGGAGCTGGGGGGACAGCGACAGCGGCGGACTGGCCCGCGCTGTTTTTATACTCACAGCTCCAAGTAACTCCCTCCTCGCTCCAGCAGCTCCCGGGGCCTCTGTAGAAGCAAGCCCCGCGCTGTTTTTATACTCACAGCTCCAAGTAACCCCTCCTCGCTCCAGCGGCTCCCCGGGCCTCTTAATTTTATTTCAAAAATGTATCCAACAATTTTTTTGCGCCCCTAAAAATTTAGCAATCCCCCCTCTGCCCCCCCCCCCCCCCCCCCCCACGCTACGCCACTGGGGACAGGTAACATTTCTAGAGAGAAGGAATGGTTGAAGTTTCAGGCTGAGACACTTCTTCGGATGTAGCATATTTCATAGGCTCACCATCCTGTGAGTGAGGACACCTCTCATCTCAGTCTTACCCCATGTCCTGAAGGTCTACACCGCTCCCACTGATGCTGGAGGACATCCAGCCTGTCAAGCCCTGTCAGCATTTTGTACATGTCAATGAGATCTACTCTCTTTCTCATAACTGTCGTTAATATACACACAATCCTTTCTTTTACAATGGTCCTGGCATTTCAGGAATCAGTCTGGTGTAACTGTTAGCTCGCGGATCCCCGGTGGGAGGCTGCTTTGCGGGCATCGGCAGCGACGACTTCTCCCGCCCGAATTGCGGGGTTGAGAGTGACCTGGAGGGGGGCCCTACAACGGCCTTAATTTGCCGCGGACTAGCGCCCGCCGGGGGCTTTGACCTCGACTTCGGGAGGGAAATGGAGTGCAGGGGAGAGACAAGAACTTTGCCTTCCATCACAGTGAGGAGGAGAGCCACTGTGATGGATGTTTATGTGAATAGTGTTGGTGTGTGTTTTGGTTCTTTTATTGTATTGTATGGCTGCAGAAACTACATTTCGTTTGAACCTCATGTGAGGTTCAAATGACAAATAAAGGTATTGTATTGTATTGTATTGTAATGTGTTAGAGTGGGCCATATTTCAGCAAATCAGTAGCATTTATGATGGTGCAGGCCAGACTTTGTGTTCAATGGCTCATGAATTAATGATCTTCTGAATTTGGCTATACCAAAAATTCCAATTCAAAGGAAGCTTTTAAAGAACATTGAAACTTTTAAAGATAACAGACTGTAAGAACAGACCTTAATGACTGGATCCCTTAACTTAAGGATAATAATTATTTCATAGATGGATTCATCTCTGAAACTGAAAGAAGAGCTTTGATCCACTGTTTGATCTGGTCTCTTTGGATAAGCTACCAATCAGTGCATCCCTTTACAAATAATTCCCTTTCAAGTATTTATCCACAATTTTTTTACCAGAATATTTAATACTAATTAACCAACTTTCAAAAACAAATCAAAAATTCTATTGAATGCACTGCATGTTTTTAATTCCATCTTTTTGCACCTTCCTTATGATGCTCAAAAAGGTATGATAAAATAAAACTTTGATCATTATATTTTTCAGAATTCATCACACTCATAGATGATGTCCTCCAGAATATCATCCAACTCAGAGAGGATTGATCATCTAAATGATAAACTAACATCACAATACATTAAGATGACTACATTTTGAAAACATTTCCAAGGAAGTCAAAAATTCCAGAGCACAGAATCTGAATAGATAATTTAAAAAAAAGAAATGATTCACTACATTTAATCATCTTGTAGTATCACAATGGACAGCTCTCTGGCCCCTGAGTCTGGAGCTTGAAACAACTTATGTCCAGTGCAATATCAAGAGAAAACACCGTTGCTGGCAGAGGTGTCTTGCCTCCAGACCTCCAGGTTCAGGAATAGTTACTTCCCATCAACCTTAAGTCTCAACAATAGTTAGGTCCCATCAGTCCAGGGCTGTCGGTTAACCCAGCGAGGCAGGCAGAGTTGAGCTGGAGTTAGCGCTTCTTCTCCACACTGGCTGTAACACTGGGCCGCCACTCCCGTCTGACTCCCATCAGTCCAGGGTCACCCCGAACATCTCCGGACACCCCCGGACAGAGATGGGACACTCAGGAGGGTACGGGGACGGTCCTGTAGCAATTCAACAGCGCTTGCATTGTTTCGATCGTGACTATGGATGAAACGCAGGTCTGTATTCATGCAGCAGCACGGCTGTCGAGAATGTTTATCGCGACTGACCTATGACCCGGGCATGCGCAGTCAGAATACCGAACTTGCTTATTGAGTCATTGGAAAATAGGTGATACAATTTCAAGATTTGACTCGGTGGGAGACAGGAAAAGGCAACTGGAAAAGGAAACAGAAATCAGTGAAAATAATGGTTTATGCAGAGGTGGTGACCCTGAGGAATGCTTATCACAGACCTTTGACCTAAGAATGATAAATATTTGTACCATTTAGTTATCTGGGAGTCACATTGTCAAGCTAGTGGCAAGGAAGTAAATTTCCTAATGTTTTTGGGAGTGGCTTTTGTTTAGTTTAGTTTTAAGGCTAGTCCCGAGATACAGTGTGTTAACAGGTCCTTTGGCCCACCGAGTCCACGTCAACCATCGATCACCCATACACTATGTTATCCCACTTCCTCATTCTACATTCTAGGGGCAGTTTACAGAAACCAATTAACCTACAAACCTGTACGTCCATGGAATGTTGGAGGAAACCGGAGCACCCGTAGAAAACCCACCTGGTCTCAGGGAGCACATACAAACTCTGAACAGACAGCATCAGTGGTAAGGATCGACCCAGATTTCTGACTCTATGAGGCAACAGTTCTACCTCTGCGCATTGTGCCAAAGAAATGTCAGATTGGTAAAATCTTTGGAAATACAACTGCCTTTGGTAGTAATAAATGCAGTGTAGTTATGTAACCATGTTGTAAATTGCCTCAAAATTAATTCCTGGTAGCTCTGAATTTTGGAACCAGAGAAGAATGGGTTGATGCAACTACAAGGCACACTTGGTGTTACTGACTGGGAATGACTTTCTATACAGCTGATTTGTTTTCCTCATTCCATCCTCTTGCAGAGGCAGTATACTCCTATCAATTATATCAATTTAGAAGAAAAATAGTTCTTAACTAAACATTTACTGAAGTACATTTCAGTACTACAAAATAGAAACTGCAACAGACCCGCATAGCCTCTTGAGCCTGCTCCCTCATTGAATCAGATCATGGCTGATCTGCACTTTAATTTATTTCTCTCTACCCTTGTTCCGTGACATGTAATATAAGTTGCTTAATGAAGTTCCATCAATCTTGGCTTTGAAATTTTCAGTTGACCCTTATTTTCAGCAGCATTTTAATGGCGAGAAAATTGGCCCAGTACTCTCCAACTTTCAGTCAAAATACCTATTAGCAGATGAGAAGACTGCGTGTTATGTGGAAGTGCACGAGACCTTTGTATGGAGCTGGTAATATTTGAAGGATTGAAAGTAAACCAGTCCTGTCATGAACTTAACCTGTTGCAGATTTCCAAAGGTGTTGTTTGTTTTTTTCACTGTTGCTATTCATTATGGTTCAACCCCTTAGACAAAAGGCATTTTATTCCGGCTATGGAATCTCTTGTTATATCAGTAATTTGTGGAAGCAGCAAAGTGGTTTTATGCAAAAAAAAAACAACACAAAACGCAGAGAGAAATGGTGCAACTTTTAATTAAAATGTGTTCAATTCCTTCTACTGGGATTGCTCCTTTTCTTAAATATCATCCTTTTCAACACCCAACGGGTAGTATGGTTCAGCAGATTCAAAAGTGGGTGATTGTGTCGTTATGTCACAGCACCAGCAACAAGGATAATTTCTGATCTTGGATGCTGTATGTGTGCAGTTGACAATACACGACCAAATGGGTTTCCTCCAGATGCTCCAGTCTTCTCCTGAATTTCAAAATCATGCAGGCCGTTTGATTATTTGGCCTCCTACCTAGTGTGTAGATAAGTGGCAGAATCTGGCATCAAATGATGGGAATATGTGGATTAGTGTAGGAATAGTTTAAATAGAAGCTTTGTGATTGGGGTAGACTCAATGCCCTGAAGGGACTATTCCATGTTGTATGATCCTCTGTAAATTATGATGGGCAGTTGACAAGAGACATGGAGCATGCAAAAACCTTCCAATCTTTCACAGTGGTAGGCATGAGCCTACCTTCAGCTGGGAAGAGGTTGGCTCCTGCTTCGATGGTACATCATTGTCTCATTTACCTGGATACAGTGAAATTCTTTATTTTGTACAATTCAGTAAAATCATACTACCGTATTTCCCGGCGACAAAGACGCACCTGCGTTGAAGACACACCTCCATTTTGAGTTGTTAAATTTTGAACAAAATGCTGGCGGGACAGGATCAGGGGTTTGGTTTAGGTCAATAGAAAGAAAGATGTGAAACTCCTTCAAGGAGGCAATGAGGACTGGGGAGCCTCCATCTTCGCCTGTCCCACAATGCACTGTGCGGTTCAGGTCTGAGGGACGGGGACTTCCTGGCTCAGGGAGATCACATAAATAGGAGGGAGAGAGAGAGAGAGAGAGAGAGAGCCCGAGGGAGTAGTTACCTGCCAACCATCACCTCCACCGGTTGTGCCTGTGTCGAAGGACACCGTGGCTGGCTGCGGGGAAATACGGTACACATAAGCACAATAGTAAACAAGTGCAAGAGTGCATTGATTATAGTGTAAGTATAGTGATCCTAGCAGATCCAGCCACAGGGCAGAAGGATAGCTTTCAATGTGGAGACCATCTATGTCTCAGTGCAATAATAGAAACTGAGAACAGTGCCATTGATTCACTGTTTGCCACAAGCCACAGGTGACTGTCATCATAATGTCAGAGGCATTATGAAGAATCTGATCACTCCCACAAATTCATCTCCATTTGGCATCCTGCAGACCACAGGACTGCAGAGGGTGGATAAATTTCCCAACGTCACCGGAGACCATCCCCTCCATGAGTCTGTCCAAAGCAAGCGCTGTCAATAATCAGCAAAGGACTGCTCTCACCCCACAGTGCCATTGATTCCGGGAGGCGCTGTTTCCGTTGCCACAGCAGCCACAGGTGACTGTCATCATGATGTCAGAGGCATTATGAAGAATCTGATCACTCCCACAAATTCATCTCCATTTGGCATCTGCTGCAGACTGCATACAAGATGTCTGAGATTTAACCCCTGCCAATGAGTTCAAAGCAGATTCCTTTCCAGTACAAACTTATCCCAACATACTTCTCAACCTTTCATGTTGCACATCATCTCAAGTGTGCTTCCTGTTAGGAGTGAAATCTGCAGTGAAAATGGGAAACTGTTTAACCAATTTCATCTTCATCCAGAACATCGGGAATATAAGATTATAGTTATTGAGATGCAATGTGTAGTCAATGCCATGTGAGGTCATTTGTGACCAAGCTCATAGACATTTTTGAATCATTCAATGATATAACCAAATAGGCTTCACACTGTGGAAAGTACATGCATTTAGTTAAGGTCTTAGGAGTCCCTCAAGGTATCTGGAACATCCTGGAAATGAACCTCACTGATGGATAGTTGGATGGGAATGGGTAGAAATGTAGTGTCATTACTCTGATATTCGCAACCTTCCATTTCTTGCTGCAGATCCATTCACTCACATTGTATCTTCAATATGGCTGACCCACTGAGTTCCTCCAGCACCTTTGTGTTTTACTGAAGCCTTTTTTCCAACATTTAAAGTTCTTTGTGTTTCCATTTTCCTGTTTATGTATTCGATTCCTCTTGCAATCAGCAATAACATTTGGTTAGCCTTGCTGTATCTGTATTTTTGTGAATCAGACACTAGTTACCCAGGTCTCTCTGTATCTCACAGCTCTGCAGCCGAGTTCCATCCTAGAGAGGGATTCCATTGAGAGGGAGAAGGTTTAAATCAGAAGTGTCAGTGTTGCAGTTGAACAAAGGGGACTATGAAGGCATGAGAGAGCAGCTGGCCAAGGCCGACTGGAAAAGGATCCCAGCAGGAATGACGGTGAAACAGCAATGGCAGGAATTTCTTGGCATAATCCAGAAGATGCAGCATCATTTCATTCCAAAGAAGAAGAAAGATTCCAAGGGGAGTGAAAGGTAACCGTGGCTGACAAGGGAAATTGGGGATGGAATAAAACTAAAAGAAAAGGTATATAATATAGCCTAGAGCAGCAGGAAGCCAGAGGTTTGGAAAACTTTCAAAGGACAACAGAAGGTAACAAAAAGGACAATATGGGGTGAAACGATGAAGTACGAGGATAAACAGGCCAAGAATATAAAGAAGGATAGTAAAAGCTTATTTAGGTATGTTAAAAGAAAAAGAGAAGTAAAGAAAAATGTGGGTCCCTTAAAGGCAGAAACAGGTGAAATGATTAGGTAGAAAAAGAGAAGAGGTCCTGAAAGGAGAGTTTAGGGAGTTAGGAGGAGAGTTAAAGAGAAGGACCGCAAAAGTAGCAATCTCGGGAATACTGCCTGTGCCACGCGACAGTGAGAGTAGGAACGGTGCGAGGTGGAGGATAAATGCGTGGCTGAAGGACTGGTGCAGAGGGCAGGGATTCAAGTTTCTGGATCTTTGGGACCTCTTTTGTGGAAGGTGCGACCTGTACAAAAAGGATGGGCTGCACTTGAACCCGAGGGGGACCAATATCCTGGCGGGGAGATTTGCAAAGGCTACTGCGGAGACTTTAAACTAGAACGGTTGGGGGGAGGAACTCAAATAGGGAAAGCTAGTAGTCAGTGCGTGAGGCAGGAGGCAGAGAAGGGTAGCACTCAGGCACAAAATGTAGGGGAGAAAGAAGAAAAAGATAATAAACAGAGAATAAGAGAGGGTGGGTTTCTTAAATGTGTATATTTTAATGCTAGGAGCATTGTAAGAAAGGTGGATGAACTTAGAGCCTGGATTGACACCTGGAAGTATGATGTTGTGGCGATCAGTTGCAGGAGGGCTGTGATTGGAAACTAAAAATTCCAGGATTTCGTTGCTTCAGGTGTGATAGAATTGGAGGGGTAAGAGGTGGAGGTGTTGCATTGCTTGTCAGGGAAGATATTACAGCAGTGCTTTGGCAGGATAGATTAGAGGGCTCGTCTAGGGAGGCTATTTGGGTGGAACTGAGAAATAGGAAAGGTGTAGCAACACTTATAGGGGTGTATTATAGACCGCCAAATGGGGAGCGAGTATTGGAAGAGCAAATATGTAAGGAGATCGCAGATATTAGTAGTAAGCACAAAGTAGTGATTGTGGGAGATTTCAATTTTCTACACATAGACTGGGAAACACATTCTGTAAATGAGTTGGATGGTTTGGAGTTTGTAAAATGTGTGCAGGATAGTTTTTGCAGCAATACATAGTGCAGTGCTGGACCTCCTGTTAGGAAATGAGATGGGTCAGGTGGCAGAGGTATGTGTTGGGGAACATTTCGGGTCCAGTGATCACAATACCATTATTTTCAATATAATTATGGAGAGGGTCAGAACTGGACCTCGGGTTGAGATTTTTGATTAGAGAAAGGCTAACTTTGAGGAGATGCGAAAGGATTTAAAAGGATTGAATTGGGACATTTTGTTTGATGGGAAGGATGTGGAGGAGAAATGGAGGACATTTAAAGATGAAATTTTAAGAGTACCGAATCTTTATGTCCCTGTTCGGTTGAAAGGAAATAGTAAAAATTGCAAAGAGCCATGGTTTTCAAGGGAAATTGGACACGGTTCGGAAAAAGAGAGATCTACAATAATTGTAGGCAGCATGGAGTAAATGAGGTGCTTGAAGAGTATAAAGAATGTAAAAAGAATCTTAAGAAATAAATTAGAAAAGCTAAAAGATATGAGGTTGCTTTGGCAAGTAAGGTGAAAGTAAATCCAAAGGGTTTCTACAGCTATATTAATAGCAAAAGGATAACGAGGGATAAAATTGGTCCATTAGAGAGTCAGAGTGGATAGCTATCTGCAGAGGCAAAAGAGATGGGGGAGATATTGAACAATTTATTTTCTTCGGTATTCACCAAGGAGAAGGATATTGAATTATGTGAGGTAAGGGAAACAAGTAGAGTAGCTATGGAAACTATTAGATTCAAAGAAGAGGAAGTACTGACACTTTTGAAAAATATATAAAAGGATAAGTCTCCAGGTTCTGACAGGATATTCCCTAGGACATTGAGGGAAGTTTGTGTAGAAATAGCAGGGGCTATGACAGAAATATTTCAATTGTCATTAGAAACGGTAGTAGTGCCAGAGGATTGGCGTACTGCGCATGTTGTTCCATTGTTTAAAAAGGGGTCTAAGAGTAAACCTAGCAATTATAGACCTGTTAGTTTGACGTCAGTGGTGGGCAAATTAATGGAAAGGATACTTAGAGATAATATATATAAGCATCTGGATAAACTGGGTTTGATTAGGAACAGTCAACATGGATTTGTGCCTGGAAGGTCATGTTTGACTAATCTTCTTGAATTTTTTGAAGAGGTTACTCGGGAAATAGATGAGGGTAAAGCAGTGGATGTTGTCTATATGGACTTCACTAAGGCCTTTGACAAGGTTCCTCATGGAAGGTTGGTTAAGAAGGTTCAATTGTTGGGTATTAATGGTGGAGTAGCAAGATGGATTCAACCGTGGCTGAATGGGAGATGCCAGAGAGTAATGGTGGATGGTTGTTTGTCAGGTTGGAGGCCGGTGACTAGTGGGGTGCCACAGGGACCTGAGTTGGGTCCACTGTTGTTTGTCAAGTACATCAATGACCTGGATGATGGTGTGGTAAATTGGATTAGTAAGTATGCAGATGATACTAAGATAGGTGGTGTTGTGGATAATGAAGTAGATTTTCAGTCTACAGAGAGATTTAGGCCATTTGGAAGAGTGGGCTGAAAGATGGCAGATGGAGTTTAATGCTGATAAGTGTGAGGTGCTACATCTTGGCAGGACAAATCAAAATAGGACGTACATGGTAAATGGTAGTGAATTGAGGAATGCAGTTGAACAAAGGAATCTAGGAATAACTGTGCACAGTTCCCTGAAGGTGGAATCTCATGTAGATAGGGTGGTAAAGAAAGCTTTTGGTGTGCTGGCCTTTATAAATCAGAGCATTGAGTATAGAAGTTGGGATGTAATGTTAAAATTGTACAAGGCATTGGTGAGGCCAATTCTGGAGTATGGTGTACAATTATGGTCGCCTAATTATAGGAAGGATGTCAACAAAATATAGAGAGTACAGAGGAGATTTACTAGAATGTTGCCTGGGTTTCAGCAACTAAGTTACAGAGAAAGGTTGAACAAGTTAGGTCTTTATTCTTTGGAGCGCAGAAGGTTAAGGGGGGACTTGATAGAGGTCTTTAAAATGATGAGAGGGATAGAGAGTTGACGTGGATAAGCTTTTCCCATTGAGAGTAGGGAAGATTCAAACAAGAGGACATGACTTGAGAATGAAGGGACAGAAGGTTTGGGGTAACATGAGGGGGAACTTCTTTACTCAGAGAGTGGTAGCTGTGTGGAATGAGCTTCCAGTGGAAGTGGTGGAGGCAGGTTCGATTTTATCATTTAAAAATAAATTGGATAGTTATATGGATGGGAAAGGAATGGAGGGTTATGGTCTGAGTGCAGGTAGATGGGACTAGGGGAGAAGAACTAGTGTTCGGCACGGACTAGAAGGGCCGAGTTGGCCTGTTTTCATGCTGTAATTGTTATATGGTTATATGATTATGGGGAACAAGGAAATGGCAGAAGAGTTGAACAGGTACTTTGGTTCTGTCTTCACTTAGGAAGACAGTGTGTCTTAATGTTTGTTTTTAATGTCTCTCTGTGTGTCTTGTGTGGAGGGTAAGGGGGAAACTGCTTTGGTCGCCTCCTCCACGGAGAGGCGACTTTTTCCATGTCGCCTCCCCCATGGCCTAACATCGAGGATCGGTGTGGTCTTTCCCGGAGACGCGCCCAGGGCTTCAGCAGTGGGAGCAGCGTGGATGCTTTCGTCGCGGAGTGGGCGAACCCTCACCGGGGGAGGCCAGTGGATAGTGCTCCATTTGCTGGCCCGCCGCAGCCTGAAGCCACGGTCTGCGGAGCTCCAGCTGATCTCGTTGGGGACCCCGGAGGGGAAGAGCTCCGACCACCGGCCCGCAGCCTACTTAAACCGCGGGGCGCGGCGGGGTCTTACCATCCAGAGCGGGGTCCCTCACCGGGGATCCCTGGAGAAGAGCTCTGACCGCCGGCCCTGCGGTGCTTCTTGCTGCGGCACGGCGGGTACTTTAGATCTTCGACCGCCGGCCTGCGGCCTCCACCACCTTGAAGCCGTGGTCTCCGGTGGGGAAGCAGCGATTCAGGACTTACGTGGACTTACCTTGTATGAACATCTGGACGCCCGCAGCGGCGACTGCGGAGGGTTGAGGTCCTGACCACGGGGGAAAATGGAGGAGGACTACACAATTTTTGTGCCTTCCATCACAGTGATGAATGCTTTGGTGGATGTTTGTGTTAAATTTTTATTGTGTATTGTGTGTTCTTTTTTTTAAATTGTACCGCTGCTGGCAAATTGAATTTCCCTGAGGGGATTAATAAAGTATCTATCTATCTATCTATCTATCTATCTCTATCTATCTATCTATCTATCTATCTATCTATCTATCTATCTATCTATCTATCTATCTATCTATCTATCTATCTATCTATCTATCTATCTATCTATCTATCTACCATCTATCTATCCCTATCTATCTATCTATCTATCTATCTATCTATCTATCTATCTATCTATCTATCTATCTATCTATCTATCTATCTATCTATCTATCTATCTATCTATCTATCTATCTATCTATCTATCTAAGCATCTATCTATCTATCTATCTATCTATCTATGCATCTATCTATGCATCTATCTATGCATCTATGTATGCATCTATCTAAGAATCTATCTAAGCATCTATCTAAGCATCTATCTAAGCATCTATCTATCTAATCATCTATCTATCTATCTATCTATATATCTATCTATCTATCTATCCTATCTATCAATCTCCCAGATGTACTAGAGGTCAGAGGATCTAGGGAGACAGAGGAACTGAAAGAAATTTGCATTATACGAGAAATAGTATTGGGTAGACTGATGAGACTGGAGGCTGATAAATCCCCAGGGCCTGATGGTCTGCATCCCAGGGTACTCAAGGAGGTGGCTCTTGAAATCGTGCACGCATTGGTGATCATTTTCAAATGTTCTATAGATTGAGGATCAGTTTCTGTGGATAGGAGGGTAGCTAATGTTACCCCACTTTTCAAGAAAGGAGCGAGAGAGATAAGGAGGAATTATAGACCAGTTTAGCCTGATGGTGGTGAGGAAGATGCTGGAGTGAATTTTTAATGAAGTAATAACGGCGCATTTGGATATCAGTAAAAGGATTGGTCCAAGTCAGCATGGATTTATGAAGGGGAAATCCTGCTTGACTAATCTTCTGGAATTTTTTGAGGATTTGACAAATAAAATGGATGTAGTGTATCTGGACTTTCCGAAAGCCTTTGATAAGGTCCCACACAGGAGATTAGTGGGCAAATTTAGAGCACATCGTATTGGGGGTCGGGTATTGACATCAGGCAATGCCTACTCTGACTAAAATTATAAAAAGATAATTATTAGATATAAATAGTATAGATTTCCAATTCATTTACTAAATTCAGTATTTATCATTAAATGGTTATTATTTTAACAATGGATCTTAGGTAGGCATAATTCTCCCGTGCATTTCATCCGCAGTGCGCGTAATACACGTAACTATGTTCAACTCGCGTGCTGTGGACGCTGCTTCAAGCCTTCACTTACAAGGGGCAATTAAGGCAGCTGAAATTGTGCCTTTGCACCGTGGATTGTGCGCTGTGCATGCGCGGTTTTTAAGATTTTGAAAAGTCAACTGACTGCCTACAGGACGGATCTGCGCATGCACGGGTTTTACGCTTTTCTGCACATGTGCGGATTTGACGATTTTTTTTTTAGTCGACTGACTGTCTAGTGCCTACCCTGAGTAATTACTCACGGCACGTGCCTGATTGACATGGATAGAGAATTGGTTGGCAGACAGGAAACAAAGAGTAGGAATAAACGGTTCCCTATCAGAATGGCAGGCTGTGGTGAATGGAGTGGTGTAAGGCTCGGTGTTGGGGCTGCAACTATTTACAATATATATTTGTACTCGCTTGTACTCGCTAGAATTTAGGAGATTGAGGGGAGATCTTATAGGGGTTGGACAGGCTAGATGCAGGAAGATTGTTCCCGATGTTGGGGAAGTCCAGGACAAGGGGTCACAGCTTAAGGATAGAGGGGAAATCCTTTAGGACCGAGATGAGAAAAACATTTTTCACACAGAGAGTGGTGAATCTCTGGAACTCTCTGCCACGGAAGGTAGTTGAGGCCAGTTCATTGGCTATATTTAAGAGGGATATTTAAGTATATATGGCCCTTTTGGCTAAAGGGATCAGGGGGTATGGAGAGAAGGCAGGTACGGGATACTGAGATGGATGATCAGCCATGATCATATTGAACGGCGGTGCAGGCTCGAAGGGGTGAATGGCCTACTCTTGCACCTATATTCTATGTTTCTATGTTTCTATATTATTGATTTAGATGATGGAATTAAAAGTACCACTAGCAAATTTGCAGTACACAAGGTACACAAAAAAGCTGGAGAAACTTTGCAGCAGCATCTATGGACAAGGAAGGCAACGTTTCGGGCCAAAACCCTGACCCGAAACGTTGCCTATTTCTGCTCCATAGATGATGCTGGACCCGCTGAGTTTTTGCAGCTTTTTTGTGTAACCTTCGATTCTCCAGCATCTGCAGTTCCCTCTTAAACACTGCAGATAACACAAAGCTGGGTGGCATTGTGAACTGCGAAGAGATGCTAGGAGGTTGCAGGGTGACTTGGACAGGTTGAGTTAGTGGGCAGATGCATGGCAGATGCAGTATAATGTAAATAAATGTGAGGTTATCCACTTTGGCGGCAAGAACAAGGAGGCAGATTATTATCTCAATAGTGTCAGATTATGAAAAAGGGAAGTGCAACGAGACCTGAATGTCCTTGTACACCAGTCACTGAAAGTAAGCATGCAGGTACAACAGGCAGTGAAGAAAGCTAATGGCATGTTCAGAATGAGAATCAGAATCACACTTTATTCGCCAAATATGTTTTGCAACATACGAGGAATTCTCTGCCTCAGAGTGCGGTGGAGGCAGGTTCTCTGGATGCTTTCAAGAGAGAACTAGATAGGGCTCTTAAAAATAGCGGAGTCAGGGGATATGGGAAGAAGGCAGGAAAGGGGTACTGATTGGGGATGATCAGCCATGATCACATTGAATGACGGTGCAGGCTCGAAGGTCCAAATGGCCTACTCCTGCACCTATTGTCTATTTTCTACTGTCTATTGTCTATTTCATTGGCCAGGTCAGTCATACAATTAAAAGCAACAAATCACTCAAAAACACATTTTAACATGGACATCCACCACAGTGACTCTTACTCATTCCTCACTGTGATGGAAGGCTGTGATGGAAGGCGAACGGGACCATAAAGTTACAGCATGTCCTTCCCCTTCTAGTCCGTGCTTCTCCCCTAGTCCCATATACGGGGGACCTAACCCTCCATTCCTCCGTCCATGACGGGATAAAAACGAACCTGCTAACCTTCACTGTCCCACACAGCGGTAAAGAAGTTCCGCCTCATGTGGGAGTCGTCATGTCCCCTTGGAATCACTCTCAGGGGAAAAGCTTTTTCCACGTCAACTGTCTATCCCTCTCATCATCCGCACCCCCCTTAACCTTCTGCGATAAAGGTTCAACCTTTCTCTGCAACTCAAAGTCTAGTCCCTCTGTAGTTGAACAAAAGGCGACCAAATACACCATACTCCAGAATTGAAATGCTTAACAAAACACTAAAATACTCAATTCTAGTAAAGTCCACGGTGGCCGCAGTAACAATCATCCAAGTCATAGGGCTCAAAAACAAATAAATAAATAAGAAACGTAACAAAAATAAGAACAGTATTGAGTAACAATAGCCAACACCAATATAAAAATCTATCTGATTCTTTTGCAAAGAAAATCAGCCATCCTGAACCCAGTCTGGGCCTATATGAGATTACAACCCCATGGGAAGGGCTGACTATTAATTGCCTTGAGTCCAGGGGTAATGTGCAAACATTGTTAATAATATCTATATCCCATGATCTAGCAAATAAAAAATCTCTGTGGCCCAATTAGTCTATCTCCTGCAGCTTATTTCTCCTTCATATTTATCCAGCCTTCCTATAATAAATTTATGCTTTTCACACCAAGTAATGAAGTTCCACACTCAAAACTGTTGTCATTTGTGTGAATCACATGGTGTTATTTCTATTACACTGCAGTCTCTAAAATGATAATTCACTTTGGTACTGTTGTTTTGGGAGTGTTATGTAATTTGGAATAATGGTTTGTATGAGTCAGGAATACTTTGTTCCAAAAAACAATTTTAGTTTGTGTAACGCTGTTTGAGTGCATGATAACACGCAAGTAATAGCTAAATATCTTTTGAAATCTGTGAAAAGTTCCCATAACAACAGTAAAGTGCACATCAGAAGAGACAGGTTCTATCATTTGGCTCATTTGCCAGGCAAGTTATTGCAGTTTCAGCATTAACTGGTTCATACTTGGGGAAAACACACGGGAAGAATGTTGTAGTCGTACGGCATGGAAACAGGCCATTCGGCCCAACTTGTTCATGTCGACCAACCTGCTCACCTCAGATAGTCCCATTTGTCTGCATTTGGCCCATAGCCCCCTGAACCTTTCCTATCCATGTGCCTGTCTAAATGTCCGTATAATGTTGTATTTGAACCCGCCTCTACTACTTCCTCTGACAGCTTGTCCCATATGCCCACCATTCATTGTCTGAAAAAGTAGCCTCTCAGGTCTGCTTTAATTATTTTTGCTCTCAACCTAAACATATGCCCGCTGGTTTTTGATGCTGCAACATTAGGAAAATGACTGTGACCATTCACTCTATCTATTCCCCCTATGATTTTAAATACCTCTCTAAGGCCATCCTTCTGCCTCTTATGCTCCAGGGATAAATGCCCCAGCCTATCCCTACAGTCTTCCGGTATTTCACCTTTGGCAAACAATGGTACAAATATCTCTGACAGGGTCCTAACCATTTCTTCTCTGGCTTCCCACAGTGTCCTAGGATAGATACAGTTGGTCAGGCCATAGAGATTTATCTACCTTTAAATGCTTTAAGACTGCCAGTACTTCCTCTTGAGTAATATTTCAAGACATCATTATTCTTGTAAAAGGACACAAATGCTGAGTAACTCAGCGGCTCAGGCAGCATGTCTGGTGCACATGGATAGGTGACGTTTTGGGTCGGGATCGTTCAGTCTGAAGAAGGGTTCTGACCCGAAACGGCATCTATCCATATTCTTTAGAAATCCTGTCACGAGTCTGCAGTTCCTTGTGTCTCCATCAATGCTTGCTTTCCCAGCTGACACAACTTTTTCCGTGGAAAATACAAATGAGAAAAGATCTCTCCCATCTCCGCAGCCTTCACACATTGACAAGATCATTGACCCTTAGTGAGGCCCAGTCTCTCCCTTGTCATCCTTTCGCTCTTTTCATTCGGGCCATTTTCTTTCCACGCAACAAAACACGTGACAATAATAAATTAATGTGCCAAAGATATCTCATGCCCTCTTCTGGCTTTCCTGACTTCCCTCTTGTAATCCGCATGGGATTTGCCTGAAAGCAGGTGCCTATACCTGATATGTGCCTCCACTTTTTATCCTGACAAGATCCTCAATATCCTTGCCAACAAGGAATCCCTAATCATGCCCTTCACTCGAATGGGAACATGCTGGCCCTGAACTTTCTCTATCTCACTCTTAAAAGCCTCCCACTTGCCGGAAGTCCCTTTATCTGCAAACAGTCTCTCTCAATCAAGCTTTGCATGTTCTAGCTAATGCCATCAAAATGAACCTTACTCCAATTTAGCTTCTTAAATTGTGGACTATGAAATTTTTTCTTAACTGTTTTAATGCTAATAAACTTATAGTCATCGGTCCCAAATGTCCTCACTCACACTTCACTCACTTGTTTTCCCGCATTTCCCTATAGGAGGTTGTGCGTTAAGGGCCTGTCCCACTATGGCAACCTAACTTGTGAGTTTAGACGAGTTTGCACTCACCACAAGCTCACAGCATGGTCGACATGTGGTCCTAGGAGGTCACATGCTGAAAAGTTTTCCGCGAGTAAAAATTGGTCGGTATAGTTCTTTTGAACTTGTAGTGCAGTGGTAGTGGGGTCGCCATGTAGTTATAGGCAGTCGAGGTAGTCGTAGGCAATCTCCTTTGCTGACCTGACATTTTAATTGGCTCATTGGAGTTTTCAGAACCAAGGAAAACCGACCGATAATGTTAAATGCCCGTTAAACTTTATTAAAAGTTGTCTAGCTTCTTAAAAGTGTCTCCACTCCTTCTCCCCCCTTCTCTCCGCTTTTCTCCCCTTCTCTCCCATTCTCCCCCCCTCCCCGCTCTCTAAAGGACTTACCGTACACTGTGCCAGCCGTCTTTTACCTTCCTGTTCATCGCAATGTGTTTGCGTGTGTGTGTGTGTGTGTGCGGTCGGTCGATCCAGCACACGGTTTCATCGCTGATGGTCGATCCAGCTCGAGGTTTTTCAGGCGAGTGCCCTCGAGCTTGAAGGTCGAAGACAGTTGCTGAAAAGTTGCGTAAGTAGGACAGGCCCTTTAGAGTCATAGAGTGATACAGTGTGGAAACATGCCCTTCAGCCCAACTTGCCCACTCTGGCCAACAAAGTCCCAGGTACACTAGTCCCACTTGCCTGCGCTTGGTCCATATCCTGCCAAACCTGTCCTATCCATGTAGTTGTCCAACTGTCTCTTGAACAATGGGATAGTCCCAGTCTCAACTCCCTCTTCTGGCAGCTTGTTCCATACACCCACCACCCTTTGTGTGAAAAGTTTACCCCTTGGATTCCTATTAAATCTTTTCCCCTTCACCTTGAACCTATGTCCTCTGGTCCTCGATTCTGCCACAGAAGGTAGTTGAGGCCAGTTCATTGGCTATATTTAAGAGGGAGTTAGATGTGGCCATTGTGGCTAAAGGGATCAGGGGGTATGGAGAGAAGGCAGGTACAGGATACTGAGTTGGATGATCAGCCATGATCATATTGAATGGCGGTGCAGGCTCGAAGAGCCGAATGGCCTACTCCTGCACCTATTTTCTATGTTTCTATATTTCTATTCCCCTACTTTGGGCAAGAGACTCTGTGCATCTACCCGATCTATTCCTCTCATGATTTTTTACACCACTATAAGATTCCCCCTCATCCTCCTGCGCTCCATGGAATAGAGACCCAGCCTACCCAACCTCTTCCTATAGCCCACACCCTCTAGTCCTGGCAACATCCTCATAAATATTTTCTGAACCCTTTCAAGTTTGACAATATCTTTCCTATAACATGGTGCCCTGAACTGAACACAATATTCTAAATGCGGTCTCACCATCGTCCCATACAACTGCAACATGACCTCCCAACTTCTATACTCAATGATGAAGGCCAAATTTCCAAAAGCCTTTTTGACTACCTTATCTACCTGCGACTCAACCTTCAAGGAACCATGCACCTGTACTCCTAGATATGTATCCCTCCTGCTCTACAAGATCCTGCTGCAGAGGCACAACCATTTCACTATGTGTACGGTATCATAACAAACTGATCTCCTTCCCTGTATGTTCTCAGAAATCATGGATGTAGGTGACACATTAGCTTTGCTGAAAATAGGTTCTAGAACAGGCTCCAGTAAAAAGCAATCGTGTTCTCTGTCACTTCCATGGAGCCAATTTGCTGGGGCTATTCAAAAACAAGGTTTGTAGCCTACCATGAAAGAACCTTGTCAAATGCCATTGCTGAAGTCCATGCAGGTGACAGCTCTGCCCTCATCGCTTTTTGTTTTTCAAAAATTTCAGAGCCAACCTATGACGTACAAAACCGTGCTAGGACTAGCCCTGATTGCCCATCCAAATACCTTTAACCTATTCCTGAATACTCTCTGGACAACTCAGATGAAGCTCACAGCCTATATTGAAGCATTAGTCCTGCAGCCCTCTTGAAAAGAGCTGCTATAGATTCACTTCTAGGCTGATGGCATTGGTGAGCAATAGCTTGTATATATTATAGGCTAATATGCAATTTTTAATGTATTACTAGGTAGGTGTACTCTACAATCCATTAAACTGTATGGCCCCTGCACTGTTTCTCATCTGCATTTTCTCTGTAGCTGTAACACTGTAAAGCTGCAACACTATTTTCTGGACTCTGGTTATGTTTCTCTTAACACTAACTGTTGTAGTTGTGTATGGCCCGACTGTACTCATGTATGGTGTGATTTGACTAGGTAGCATGCACATAAGGTTTTTTCAGGTATCTTGTGATGATACCCAATACCTATACTTCATTTTCTAATTAACTCGTCAAATTGCAATCCACAATCTGACAGGAATATTTCTCTGCAGCCAGGTAAATATCCAACAACATTCCCAATAAGTTTCGACTGAGGTAGTTGCAAATCTCTAGTAGAAAAATGAGGAGGTTGTGATAGGGGATCTTGAAAATAGTTTAAAACACTTACAAAAACCTGGGCTTTTCACAGGGGTTTGCTAAAGGTTCTAGATGCTAGGAAAAGCAACATGTGTTCCACCATGTCCTGGGGCTTTCAAAACAAGGGGTTGAAAGGCATCCATCGTAAGGCAGGTGACACTCTCTGCTTGAGTTTTAATTAAAAGCCAACCTATGAGGCACTCATAGGAAGAAGTTTTATTTTTTGGACAAGTCACACAGAGAGTGGTGAATCTCTGGAACTCTCTGCCACAGAGGGATAGTTGAGGCAATAGTTCATTGGCTATATTTTTTAATGAGGGCTTAGCTGCATGATGTTATATGCCCTTGTGTCTGAAATAAGGGGATCAGGGGGTTTATGGAGTCGAAAACCTTGAGGTTACGGCCTTGTGCCACAATTGAGTTGGATTACCAATACTTGATTCATATTTAATGGTCAAATGCACTCCACTGCTGGGCAGAATTTGGCCAGGTCCACTCCGTGCACCTTCCCCAATTTCTGTTTCTGATGTTTTGCATCAGGGATTTGTCTTGTGGGGAGCAATGCTATTGAACAAAATCCTGGTGGGTTAATTCACTCTCCAAACAGGGGAGAGAGAAAGTTTTTCATAACACCTGATGCAGCCTCAGTATGTTTCTGAATTGTTAATAGACAAAGACATACTTCCTGTCACTGCTGGGCGGCAGGAATTGAGCAGTCAATTTATGCACAGCAAGATTGTTGATTAAAAATGGGATAAATGATTGGACACAGCAAGATTGTATGGGATTAAAAAGCAGGATGGAGATAAATGTCCCTTCAATGGACAATCTGTCCAATTGGGACAGTGACGTTGAAAACATGGGAATTGAAGGATTGTACTGGGAGACTTGGGTTGGGAAACCTTGTCTGTGTGCCTTACTACAAACACAGCAGCCCTAAATGATGGGGCCCAGTGAAGCTGAACCTATGCATGGCAGAAGCCTTTTCAATTGCCAGTGCTGCTTGCAACTTCATTGGTGAATGTTGGAGCTTGTTTATTTGTAACCATGAACTTGGGATGTGCCACCGATCTTTGTACCATCTGCCAACTTGGTCAAAGAAATTGCTTCCATGCTGTATCTTTAAACCAAACTAAGGTCACAGGTTCAATGTGCAAATATACTATTGTGACAAAAGAGTGCAAAGGGTCAAATAATCTAGTGTCATCCATTTTAAGAATAGACTTTATCCATTTTGTCTGGAAGAACAGTAGTCAAAGAAAGACTAGCCTTTAGAGAGATTACACTCGGATATGGTCTAGAATCACAGCCAAAGCCTGAGATCTCTGGGTATTGAACGTTAGATGAAGCAGAGGAATCTTCTTCTTGCGTATGGCGTGCATAGCCTAAAGTTGTAGGACAACTTGTTCTATTTGATCTTATTTGACTGTGCACACCGGGTTGATTGCATTAGTCAAAACAGGGCGGACCACATGAAGGTTGCAATCTTCCACCCCAGCAGAGGAATGGGGACCTGTGACACAAGCCAAGCGAGATTTTCTCTCCCTTTCTTCACATCCTTCACAATTGCTGGTGACCAGCAAAATGTATCTAACAGAAACAACTGCTATACTTTTTTAACTCTTATCCATGAGCCCTGACCTTAATATTTCTCTCCCAACATTTTTCAGTATCTCTCATCTTGTGACCATGCACTGAAATCGATAATTTCAGTAAGCAGACTTTGGTTTGCATCAGAGCTGCCAGTTCTCCTAAAACATTCATTCCTTCTCCATAGATGCTGCCTTACCAGTGGAGCATCTCCAGCATTTTTTGTATTTAATTAAGATTTTTGGCATCTATGGCACTTTGCTTTTCTACCATGCATCTTATAATTACAGAATTATTTTACTTAGGTTTTTAAATGTATCTTCCTCTTTATCTTCATACTCAGATCAGTTACAATGAACAAACTTTCACCACTCTTGCCCAGTTGGAACCCCCACTACTGTGTCATTTAATCTCTCTTGACTTCCACCGTAATGTAGGCATTATCGCTGTTCTCTTCCCCCCTTTCTCCTCTCTGCAATCCTGCTTGAGTTCTATGGTTTGCTCAGTTCTGATGGAAAGTTATTTCAAAGGTGAGATACAAGGAACTGTAGATATTGGTTAGCAAAAAAAGACACAAAGTGCTGGAGTAACTCAATGACCTGTTGATCTATCTTTGGTGAACATGGATGGTTGACATTTCATATTAATTGTGGTGTGGAGCGTGGGGGAAAGCTGGAAGAAAGGAGGGGCAGGGCAGTGATATGTGGATACATGTGGCAAGTGATATGTGGATACATGTCAGGGGGTATTCAGTAGGCAGATGGTTGGACAAAGGCTGGAGATGAAAAGACGAAAAATGCATGATCAGGATGGAAGAAGTGTGAATTGTGAAACTAGTAAAAGGAATATGGATGGGTAGAAATAGTAGTAAGTCCAAGTGGGGCAGAGGGGAGAGAAATAACTTACAAACAAATCCTCCCCTTCTCTCCCCATCAAATCCAGACCAGCTCTAAAATCAATCCCATTACTCCACCTACTTTCCTGTAATCTAGTCTAGCTCACATTTAGTTTAATTTAGTTTAGAGATACAGTGTGGAACAGGCCCTTCGGCCCTACCGAGTCCGTGTTGATCAGAGATGGCGTACATTAGTTCTATCATACACTAGGGGCAATTTACAGAATCCAATTAGCCTACAAACTGTGGGAGGAAACCGGAGCACCCGGATAAAAGCCACGTGGTCACAATGAGAATGTACTAACTCCGTACAGACAGCACTCGTGGCCAGGATCAAACCCGGGTCTCTGTAAGGCAGCAACTCTACTGCTGTGCCGCTGTTCCGCCCTGTCCATCAACTCCACCCTTGTTCTCCTTCCACCAACCTACGCATAAACAACTTCCAATGACAGCAAATATCTGTGATCTGGGCCAAAACCACAGCACTGTGTGATCATCCGGGAGGATGTACACACCCAGCGACAAACAGCAGCGGAGGTCAGGAATGCTGCGTCATTTTGTTGCTTCTCACCTTCCTGGTTCTTCAGTTAGCCTGCTGCTAATATCCTATCATGCCACCCAACTCTCATTTTGTGACCTCACCGAGCCTCACTAATTCCTGTCATGAATAAGTCAAGTCAAGACAAGTCAAGAGATTCTTATTGTCATGTGTCCCAGATATACAATGAAATTCTTGCTTGCTGCAGCACAACAGGATATTGTAAGCATAATAATACAGACCAGGAGATAAAAGTTCAGTGTGTCTATATATCATAGACCATATATATATACACATAAATAAACAGATAAAGTGCAAGAGGCTGTTACAGTTCAAAGTTTGTTTGATGTCGTGTTTAATAGCCTGATGGCTGTGGGGAAGAAGCTGTTCCTGAACCTGGATGTTCTAGATTTCAAGCTCCTGTACCTTCTTCCTGATGGCAACGGAGAGATGAGTGTGTGGCCAGGGTGGTGTGGGTCTTTGATGATGTTGGCAGCCTTTTTGAGGCAGCGACTGCGATAGATCCCTTCTATGGTGGGAAGGTCAGAGCCGATGATGGACTGGGCAGTGGTCACAACTTTCTGCCCATACGCTTGTGCATACCCCTTCTAGCCTTCTCGGCAAGAGTAAGAGAAGTGAGTTGATGGATATTCCCATCCTGCTGCACCCACAGCAACACTCCATTACCTGTGCAACATCCTGGGATGTCCTGTGTTTGTGAAAGGTAGCAAATGAATAATGCTCATTGCCTCAACTTCACCCACGATGCAAAGTAAACGCTACCTATATTTTGTACAATTATGATGATACATAACTAGGGCTTCACAACACAGGGAGAAAATATAAATAGACTGGAGAATATGTGGCTTAATAGCGCTGCATAAGAGCAACATACAATGTCGACCTTCATTATGTTTAACAGCAAAGCACAAAGTACATATTCCAGATTACTGTGCTGGTGACTCACTTCAATATGACTTAAAATGGCAGCATCTTAAGCGTGTTGCGGACCTCTGTTTATCCAACCAATCTCTAAATATTTCTAGAGTTGGCATCATACACAGATGTTGTGTCAGCGATCTCCAGCGTGAATCACTGTTGACACATCCATCTTTTGCCCTGTCCACCAGTCTGCGTGTGGGACATTTGCTTCTGATGCAGGAGGCAGTTTCACATTTCACTTCAGAAACTCGAGCACCAAAGCCAGGCTGACAGTTTCCGTGGCTGGTGTGGCACAATGCCCCATTTGCTGAAGTTCCTCACAGCCAGAGAGTATATTAAACTGATCTTGAAGGGCAGGAACATAGTTCCTTGAAAGTGGCGTCACAGGGAGATCGGGTGGTCAAAAAGGCTTTTGGCACTCTGGCCCTTCATCAGTCAGGGTACTGAGTATAGAAGATAGACACAAAATGCTGGAGTAACTTGGCAGATCAGGCAGCATATCCGGAAAAAAGGAATAGGTGGATACATGTGAGGGGGTTGAATTGAATTGAATTGAATTTCCTTTATTGTCATTCAAACAATATTTTGAACGAAATTGCATACCTTGCAGTCATGACAGAAAAAAAGCAACAAAACACACAATGAAGAAACTCAGCGGGTGAGGCAGCATCTATGGAGCCGAAATAGGCAACGTTTCAGGTCGAGACCCTTCTTCAGACTGATGTGAGAGGGGAGGGGGGGGGGCAGGAAGAAGAAAGGAAGTGGCGGAGACAGTGGGCTGATGGAGAGCTGAGAAGGGAAGGAGAAAGTAAGGACTACCTGAAATTAGAGGTCAATGTTCATACCGCTGGGGTGCAAACTACCCAAGCGAAATATGAGGTGCTGCTCCTCCAATTTACGGTGGTCCTCACTCTGGCCACGGAGGAGGCCCAGGACAGAAAGGTCGGATTCGGAATGGGAGGGGGAGTTGAAGCGCTGAGCCACCAGGAGATCAGGTTGGTTATTGCGAATCGAGGGGAGGTGTTCGGCGAAGCGATCGCCAAGCCTACGCTTGGTCTCACCGATGCAGAGCAGCTGCCATCTAGAGCAGCGGCTTCAATAGATGAGGTTGGAGGAGGTGCAGGTGAACCTCTGTTGCACCTGGAAAGTCTGCTTGGGTCCTTGAATGGAGTCAAAGGGGGAGGTAAAGCGACAAGTGTAGCATTTTTTGCGGTTGCAAGGGAAAGTGCCCTGAGAGGGGGTGGTTGGGGTGGGAAGGGACCAGGGAGTTACAGAGGGAGCGGTCCCTGCGGAAAGCAGGCAGGGAAGAGATGGGAAGACGTGGCAAGCGAAAATGTCGGAGGATTATTTGTTGTATGTGACGGCTGGTAGGGTGGAAGGTGAGGACAAGGGGGACTCTGCCCTTGTTACAAGTGGGGGTATGGGGAGTGAGAGTAGAGTCGCGGGGTTTAGAAGAGACCCCTGTGAGAGCCTCATCTATAGTAGGGGAGGGGAACCTCTGTTCCCTGAAGAATGAGGACATCTCCAATGCAATGGTGTGGAACACCTCATTCTGGTTGCAGATACGGCGTAGATGGAGGAATTGGGAGTAGGGAATGGAGTGCTTACAGGAAGAAGTGTAGTCCAGATAGCCATGGGAGTCAGTGGGTTTGTAATGGATGTCGGTCATTTGGGGATTTTGGGGAGACGGTAAAATCGGGCCTTGCGGGGCTGGGGAACGATGAAGTTGGAGGCTTGTGGGGGGGGGGGGGGGGGGGGGGGAATGGGGGTTAGCGGGGCAGGGTGCCGGGTGCCGGAGTGGATGAAGTCAGTGATGGTGCTACAGATAGTGGCCTGATGCTCGTCTGTGGGGTCATGGTCCAAGGATAGTAGGAGGAGGTGTCTGAGAGTTGCCGCTTGGCCTCAGCCTTGTAGAGATCAGCGCGCAAGAACACCACGGCACCTCCCTTGTCAGCAGGTTTGATCACCCAGTCTGGGTTGTTGCAGAGTGAGTGGAGGGCTGTACGTTCAGGGGGGGGAGAGGTTAGAGAGACAGGGGAGTGGAGAAGTTGAGGCGGTTGATGTCCCGCCAGCAGATTAAAATAAAAAGGTCTAAAGCCAGAAGATGGCCATGAGGAGAAGTCCAAGAGGAAGGGGTCAACACACAATGAACACAGTTTAACACAAACATCCATCATAGTGAATCTCCAGGCACCTCCTCACAGTGATGGAAAGCAAAAAGTCTTATGTCTTCCTTGCTTGTTCTCCCGCTGCATCAAGGCAATCAAGGCTCTCGATGTTGGGTGATGGTAAGTCCAGCGGCCGATACCAAGCTCCGCGAACGGGCCGATTCAAACTCCGCGATCCGGGGCGGACGAAGCTGCCACCCTCCAGTCCAGTGGACGAAGCTGTTGTTGCGGGAGACCCCGAGAATCGGTCACCAACCTGGGACCTGCGAGCTCCCGATGTTACCGTCCACAATGCCCGTAGCCGAAGCCTCCGAAGCTCCGAAGTTGGGTCGCAGCCATAGCGCCACCACAACCTCCGAGTAAGTCCACAGGCTCTGCTGCCGGAGCCCCCAGGTCGATTCCAGTTGGAGGCCGCCAGCTCCACGATATTAGGCTTCAGCGCAGACGGAGACGGAGATATGACAAGGAAAATGTCGCATCCCCGTTGAAGGAAGAGGTTTAAAAAAAGTTTCCCCAAACCCCCCCCATATACACAAACAAACTAAAACATACATCTAACAAGACAAAAGAAAACAAAAAAAAAGGAAAAGACAGAGGGACTGCAGGCGAGCCGCAGCTGCTTGGCGGTTGGTTGGACAAAGTACACAGATGAAAAGTCGAAAAATGCCTGATCAGGATAGAAGAAGTGCGAATTGTGAAACCAGTGAATATAGATGGAAGGGCATCTTATAGGGGTGATCTTATATTGTCAATCCTACAACGTTTCAGGCCAGAACCTTTCTCTAGACTGGAGTATATTCAGACTGTATAGAAATTGGGAAGTCATGTTACAGTATAAGACGTTGATAAGGTCACAGTTAGAGTATTGTGTTCAGTTTTGGTCACCATAGAAACATAGAAATTAGGTGCAGGAGTAGGCCATTCGGCCCTTTGAGCCTGCACCGCCATTCAATATGATCATGGCTGATCATCCAACTCAGTATCCCGTACCTGCCTTCCCTGATCCCCTTAGCCACAAGGGCCACATCTAACTCCCTCTTAAATATAGCCAATGAACTGGCCTCAACTACCCTCTGTGGCAGAGAGTTCCAGAGATTCACCACTCTCTGTGTGAAAAAAGTTCTTCTCATCTCGGTTGTAGGAAAGATATTGTCAAGCTGGAAAGGGTGCGGAGAAGATTTACGAGGATGTTGCCAGGACTTGAGGGCCTGGACCCTAGGGAGGGGTTGAGAGGCTAGGGCTTTATTCCTTGGAGTGCAAGAGGATGAGGGATGATCTTATAGAGGTACAGGTGCACAACCTTTTATCCGAAAGCCTTGGGACCAGACACTTGTCGGATTTCGGACATTTTCGGATTTCAGAATGGAAGATTTTTAGCGTAGATTAGGTAGGTAGCGCGGGCGGCTTGAAAAGTCTGGAGCAGCTGCCTCCTCCCCGGAGACCGGGAGAATCATTGCATAAATGTTAGTCAGCTAGTTTGGAGGGATTTTATGTGGTGGTGGTGGTGTAGGGGTGAAGGGGGAAACTTTAATTCTTAGTCCCCTACCTACCTGGTCGGCGACTCCCAACCTCGCGGAGCTGGGGGCTCCGTCCGGCCGCGGGCGGCGCCGGTTGTAGCTCCGACCCCGGCAACTCTACCCCTGGCTGCGAGGCGCTCCAAATCCAGCGCGGCCCGCGGCCGGACGTCCCAGCTCCGAGAATGTCGGGAGTCGGCGGCGTCGCAGCGCTGGGATACCAGCGGGGAGCGAGCAATGCCTTACCGGGTCGCCGTGCGGCAAGCTCCGGAGCGCTGTGGCCACCTTCTTCCAACATTCGCGGAGCGTCGCTGGATTTGGAGCCGCGGAGCTGGGTGCTCCGTCCGGCCGCGGGCGGCGCCGGTTGGAGCTCCGACCCCGGCAACTCTACCCCTGGCTGCGCGGCTCCATATCCAGCGACGCTCCGCGATGTTGTGTGTCGGCGGCCACAGCGCTCCGGAGCTTGCCGCACGGCGACCCGGTAAGGCATTGCCCGCACCCCGCTGGTATCCCAGCGCTGCGACGCCGCCGACTCCCGACATTCGCGGAGCTGGGGTGTCCGGCCGCGGGCCGCGCTGGATTTGGAGCGCCTCGCAGCCAGGGGTAGAGTTGCCGGGGTCGGAGCTACAACCGGCGCCGCCCGCGGCCCCACCGGCCACAGCGCTGCGGAGCTTACTGCACAGCGACCCGGTAAGGCATTGACCGCTCCCCGCCTCTCCGACCAGGTAGGGGACTAAGAATTAAAGTTTACCCCTTCACCCCCCTTCACATAAAAGCCCTCCAAACTAACTGACTAACATTTAAGCAATGATTTACAGATGTTTAAGCGTCTCCCGGTCTCCAGGGAGGAGGCAGCCGCTACAGTAGTACAGACCTGGGTTGACCGTGGGTCGTTTTGGGTCAGGTTTGGCGCCAAACGCGAGCTTTGGTGCGCAGACGACATCTGGAAAAAATGGCTGGTTTTCGGAGCTTTTCGGTTTCTGGAACACCGGATAAAAGGTTGTGCACCTGTATACAAATTCACGAAAGGAATAGAATATGCAGCCTTTTGCCTAGAGTTGGGGAATCGAGAACCACAGGACATAAGTTTAAGGTGAGGGGGGAAAGATTGAACATGAGGGGTAACTTTTGTTTACACAAAGGGTGGTAGGTGTATGGAACAAGCTGCCAGAGGAGGTAGCTGAGGCTGGTACTAATGAAACATTTAAGAAACATTTAGACAGGTACGTGGTTAGGAAAGGTTTAGAGAAATATGAGCCAAACGTGGTAGTGTAGATGGGGCATGTTGGTCAGTCAGAGCAAGTTGGGCTGAAGAGCCTGTCTCCATGCTATATGACTGTGATTAAACCGAAGGCCTGTCTACTTGCGCTGCCTGCTGTTACAGATCATGTACTGCAGATTTGAAGAAGATTACAGGTGTCCCCTCCTTCTCTTTGCTATTATTTATCCCTGAGCTAATGCCACTTAAACAGGTCATCCACTCATTATCACAGTTTTTACTGTGGGATCTTCCTATGTTTGAGTTATTGGTGCATTTCACCGAGGTTTGCACAACAGAAACTGGCTCTTTGGCCTACCAAGTCGACACCGACCATCAAGCATCTATTTACACTAATTCCATTTTATTCCTCCCACATTCCTTCCACTATAATAGTGGCTTCAAATCAAAATTAATTAACTAAATAAAGCAACTTGGACATCCAAAGTTTGTGAAAGGCATGGCATGAATGCATTTTTCTTTCTTTCATTGTGAGGATTGCAATGACATCAGCAGATTGATCCAGATGCCTAACATTGCAAAACTATTGTAAACAGTTGCCATGGGGTCCCAGTCAACTCGCCTGTCGATCAAATGCATTCAGAGCAACTTTTCAGTGGCTGCTGGGGAAGCAAAGCTGAAAGCCGTCCTTGCTCGGAGAGCTGCAGAACAGCACCCTCTGCTGGATACTGTGCTCAGCCACAGCAGAGCGAGTCCCTCTTACACACATGGCAGAATTAATTGTGCTCAAGATGCATCACAAGTGGAAAGAACATTTTTTTTTTCATATTTTGGGTAGTGTTGAACCAGTGAACCACTGCTAAAGTAGAATTTCTTTAGCCAGTGGGTGATGAATCTGTGAAATTCATTGCCACAAACAGCAGTAGAGGCCGTAATTGGGTATTTTTTTTAAAGGGAGATTGATAAGTTCTTAATTAGGAAGGTCATCAAGGGTAATGAGGAGGGCAAGAAAATGGGATTGAGAAGGAAAGATTCATCAGCCATGTTCTAATTAACTCAAGTGACCATCTCACTTAGCCTGTCCTATGGAGTAGTAATAACTTTATGGTACAACAGACATTACTGCCACACCACCTATTCAAGTGACTTGAGAAAATACCAGGTAAAAAAACAAGCAAATTAGACAAAAAAGCAAAATAAGTGTTGGAATTAATTAAGGAGACAATGCTGGCCTTGATTAATGTTACCAGTTAAAGATGTGTCCATTCCAACTGGAACAAGATGTGACTCTTACTTGTAGGAATGCCGTAAATCAGCATCCTGTGCATCAGACAGCACCCTGTTCTCACAATCCACTGTTCTCCGAATTAACTAACTCATCACATTTAACCTGTTTTTTTTTTTGCTTTGGGTAACATATCAGAGTGATCTTTGCTCCTAATTTTGACTGAATGTCGAAACAATTGGTCTGCACAAACACAAGCATTGCAGTCTCTTTGTTATTATCTTATAAAACCTTGATCAAATCAGGTCTGATTCTAGTTTTTTTTGTAGGTTTTGATACACTGATTTCTTGTGTCTATCATTACCTTAACTGTGAGCAAACAGTGAATATGGAGAAACACACACATGCACACGCGCACACACGCACACACACAACTGGTGGAATATGTGCAACTCATTAATTCAACTTGGAATGGAATGGAATGGAATACTATATTGTCACATGTGACTAGGCACAGTGAGATTCTTTGCTGCATACCCAATGTATAAAAAAAGCCGCCACCTACAGCACTGACAGTTACAAAGTACACCGGCTCCTCGTTTTGTTCTACCCCCCACAGAGGTTCCCCCATGCCAGGTTCCCATTGTCCTTTGTTCTCCCCCCTTCCCTAATTGTCCATTGTTTCCCCACCTCCCCCCCACCCCGGGTCCTCCATTGTTCTCCCCCTGCCCCCTCATGGTGGTCCTCCACGCTCTCATTGTCCGTCGCCGCGGGTCGACCCGCCAGGCATCACCGCCGCTGTGAGACTTCACTTCAGTAACTTGCTAAGTACTCTGGGCATGTATATCATAGTTATAGGTGAACCACCACACAACTTTCCGTTTCCACAGTATTCTCCTAAAGTACAATATATATTGAGAGTATTTACAGATTTAACCTTTTCACAGGTTTTCTAAGCATCATTGATCTTATCAGAATAGCTAGTGTTTGTGTACCCATTTCTTGACTTGAAAAGACTGAAGGTTCTACTGAACATTAATCTTCCACACTCTCCTTTGGACCAGTGTATCATTCTACATTTCCTTGAATCATCGTCTGCTTTGATCTGTCATTTTCACACCATATCCAACCAAATCCCTAGTTTCCCCTTCTCCTGATTCTTAGTCTGAAGAAGGCTCTCGACCCGAAACATCAGCTATTCCTTCTTTGCAGAGATGCTGCCTGTCCCGCTGAGTTACTCCAGCATTTTGTGTCTATCTTTAGTGTAAACCAGCACTCTGTTATGTTGTTTCATCTGTTTCTCTTACTTGTGAAGGGGAAATGATTTAATAGAAATCTAAGGGGTAACTTTTTGATATAAAGTGTGGTGGGTGTATGGAACAAGCTACCAGAAGAGGTAGTTGAGGTAGGGACTACCCCAACCTTTAAGAAATAGTTAAAGACAGGTACAAGGATAGGACAGGTCCGGAGGGATATGGACAAAACACGGGGAGGTGGGACTAGTAAAGCTGGGACATGTTGGCTGGTGTGGGCAAGTTGGGCCGAAGGGCCTGTTTCCACACTGTATAACTCTATGTCTCCATGTTGCAGAAGGTGACATTATTTGGCGGTAAAGCAAGCAGCTTAATAACAGATGCCTTGCTTCTGCACTCAACGACCTTTGTTACACTTGTATTTTCAGTGCTTCCTTGAAAAATCTCACCAACCTTTATTCCACAGCATTTGATGCTGAATAATGCAAAATTAGTGTGTAGTATGTCCAATTTGGTTTGATACATTGTTCAAATGGAAATTAATGAAACTGAAGAACACGTTCCAAGACTAGTTTTACAGGCATGTCAAAACAAGAAAATGGATTACAGTTGAATAACAGGACCCAACCTGTTTTACCTTGATTTAGTTTGACCCATTACGAGTACTAAGATACTTTGAGTTCCCTTCTCACAATAATTAATGTGCACTTTTTGGAAAGGAATTGTTGAATATTCCCAACTCTGTACAGCAGCGTTTCTCAACCGGGGTTCCCCGGGACGCTAGGGTTCCTCGAGAGGTCGCTAGGGGTTGCGAGAGAAATAGTGATAAATAGGCTAATCATATGAAATGCATTTTTGTGTCATTATTGTGTTTAATTTCATATTCGTCATTTTATTATACACGTACGGCATATTTAGTGACGTCTATTTAGCATATTTAGCAATGTCATATTTAGCAATGTCTATATGGCGCCAGTGTGAAACAGCCTTTAGTGGTCAGTGGACAGGACATGCACGTGATGGATTGGTGTATCATCAAGTGACTCACTCGAGTACAGACGCATGCACGGTATCCATCAATCCTGTCTGTGCTTCCTGGCATGCAGGTACAGTCCTTCATTCACCCACGTTATTTAGTAATTTTTACCCATCATTTAGGGATGTTATATGAATTTAAAAAAATTAAGTGTGTTTATGTTTATTTCTGTTAGTTTATGAAAAGTTTATGTATGTTTTTGTTAATTTATGAAAAGTTTGTGTGTTGTTTTCTCTCTCTCTCTCCTCCAAAGTTAGTTCTTCTGTTTGCCTTTATTTGCTTCAGTTTTGAACAAGCAATTTGATTTCTGTTTTTTTTTTTGCATTGTCAATAAACCTGAGGAAAACGTAAGTTGTTTTTTGCTTAAACCAGTTGTCAGAAAAATATATTATGTTTGCCTTATGAACTTTAAGTTTAAGAAAGAGATTAATATAATCATTTTTATGTAGGGGTTCCCTGAGGCATGAAAATTATTTCAAGTGTGTCCGCAAGGGTAACAAGGTTGAAAAACGCTGCTGTAGAGGTATTTCACTTGAATCTTATTTCTCCCACATTGAACTTTGAGGGACATATTCAATTCTTTGAAGGTGTGCCTCGAAGGTCAGTGTCAGAGAAAAAGGTTTGAATTCATGGGCACTAGAACCAGTGATGATCAAGAGAGTTGTTCTTTTATCAGCCTGAATCAGCCTGGGATTGGTCTGAAACAAATAATGGGTGTGGTCAATAAGGCCATAAACAAAATATTTCTTTTGGAGGTGGGTAGGAGGGGCAAAGCGGGCAAAGGCTGAGATCTGGTAAGGCAACACTTAGGTTAAGGTGAAGGAATGAGACTCTTAATGCAGAGTAATGAAATGCAAGATCTGCCAGGAAGAGACAAGGTTTCAAGGTCAGTTTATTGTCACATGTACCAATTCAGGTACAGTGAAATTCGAATTACCATAGAGCTATACTAAAAAACAACAAGCCACACAACTACATAAAAGTTAACATAAACATCCACCACAGTGGATTCCCCACATTCCTCACTGTGATGGAAGGCAATAAGGTCCAATCTCCTACCTCTTTATTCTCCCGCGGTTGGGGCAGTTGAACCATCCGCAGTCGGGGGGCGGTTGAAGCTCCCATGTAACAGTGGTCGAAACTCCCGCGTTGGGGCGATCGACGCCGCAGCTCCCACGGTTGGAGCCCCAGAGATGACCCCCCGACAGGGATTGCGAACTCCGTGATAGTAAGTCCGCATGCTCTCGCGATGGAGCTCCCAGTCGATCTCCAGCAAAGGCCGCCAACTCCATGATGTTAGGCCGCAGTGGGGACGGAGATACGATACGGAAAATATCGCATCTCCGTCGAGGAAAGAGATTAGAAAACGATCCCCCCAACTCCCCCCCCCCACATAAAATAAGCTAAAGAATACTAAAAAAAACATTCATTTAACATATACAAAACAGACACAAAGAAGGAAAGGACAGTAACAATGATGGTGAGGCAGCCATTGCTGGCACCACACAAATGACTGATCGAGATTCAGAGAAGGGAAAGCTGGTAATAAGCAAAACTGAAAGCTCTTTATCTGAACACATGCAGCATGTATAACAAAATGGATGAAATGTTCCAGAATATTTACTTTTAGAAGAGATCTGTGAAAGGAAAAAAGGAGGAAAGTTAGCCGTAGTTATAAAGGGCAAGATAAAGGATCTCAGTTTGGAAAATCTGTTGGGCTGGAGCTAAGAAACAATGAGGGGCAGTTAATATTGGTGGAAGTTGTCTATAAAATCCCAAATAGCAGTATACCATAGGTCATAGCATAACTTAGGGAAGTAGAGCACAGATCATAAGACCTACTGTAAATATAGACAAATCAAATTGGTGCAATTGTATAGAAGATCCCATGAAGATCCCAGATCAGAAAGCCCAGACAATTAAGGAACAGCCCTTTGCACCTGTTTAGTGGAGGTTCATTCTCTGAGCATATTCAGGGTATGATGAATCAAGGGAAATTAGGTTAGATCTGGAAAATGAACAGTACTAAAATATCATAATTTTAATAATGCCAGAGGGTCAAAGTGATTTTCACCTATGTCTATTTATTATGTTAGGTCACACAGTTACAGAGCTACCTTTGCCCCTTTGGCCCAACTGGTCCATGCCGCCCAGAATGCCTAACCAATTTATTTCCACTTGCCTGCGCTTGACCCGTATCCCTCCAAACTTTCCCTAGGTATGTACCTGTCCAAGAGTTATTTAAATGTTCTAATTGGACCGGCTTCTAACACTTACTCTGCCAGCTCGGTCCATGTAAAAAACCCACCTCGCTGTGAAAAAGTTTAAATCTATAGCCTCTACGTTTAGTCTCCCCTCCCCTAACTTATCTATGTCCCTCATACTATTATAAACCACTATAAAACCAGTGTCCAATGCTCCTGGGGAAAAAAAACCCCAGCCTATCCAACCTCTCCTTGTAACTCAAACCTTGCACTAGACCCTTGTAAATCTTTTTTGTAGCCTTACCATTTTAATGACATCCTTCCTATGGCCATGTGACCAGAATTGTACACAGTGCACCAGACGTGGTCTTACCAACAACACCTTATACAACTATAACATGACATCCCAACTGCTGTACTCAATACACTGATTGATGAAGACAGGCGTGTCAATCCTGTCCATCAGTGTCACCACTTTCATGGAACTACTTGTTAGACAGCTTGATCGGCATGGGGGTATTGGGACGAAGAAGCTACTGCTCCTCTCCTTCCCTTCTCCAGCAGGACACCCCTTCTCCTTTGCTAGCATGTTCTCCCCTCCCCCTCATTAGCTGCTCTCCCCTCACCTTCACCAGCACCACTTCCCCTCCCTCTTGCCAGCACCCTGAACCCCCCCCCCTTGCCTTGCCGACAGCCTCTCCCCATCGCGTGGGCAGGTTCTCCTTTCTCAGCCCATCTCTGCTACCTCTCCCATCAAAAGGGTCTTTAAACCCTCCATTTCTTCCTCGACCGCAGAACCAACCAATCCCTGTCTACCAATACTCTCCTCCACATATCGGAGCTGGTCCTTAACCTCAACAACTTTTCCTTTGACTCCTCCCATTTCCACCAAATCCAAGGCGTAGCTATGGGCATGTGCATGGGCCCCAGCTATGCCTACCTCTTTGTTCAAGAAGGAACTGCAGATGCTGGAGGATCGAAGGTAGACAAAATTGCTGGAGAAACTCAGCGGGTGCGGCAGCATCTATGGAGCGAAGTAAATAGGCAACGTTTCAGGCCAAAACCCGAAACGGGTCTGAAGAAGGGTTTTGGCCCAAAACGTTGCCTATTTCCTCCAGCAATTTTGTATGCCTACCTCTTTGTAGGGTACGTCGAACAATCCTTGTTTGAGACGTACCGTGACCCTATCCCTGAACTCTACCTCCGCTACATTGGCGACTGTATTTGTACTATCTCCTGCACCCATGCAGAACACACTGACTTCATCCATTTCACCACTAACTTCCATCAGGCACTCAAATTTACCTGGACCATTTCCGACATCTCCCTACCGTTTCTTGACCTCACTATCTCCATCGGAGGTAACAGACTACTGATCGACATCTACTACAAACCCACTGACTCCCATGGCTATCTGGACTACACTTCTTCCCACCCTGCTTGAGCATAGAAGCTGGGATGTAATGTTAAAATTGTACAAGGCAATGGTGAGGCCAATTCTGGAGTATGGTGTACAATTTTGGTCGCCTAATTATAGGAAGGATGTCAACAAAATAGAGAGAGTACAGAGGAGATTTACTAGAATGTTGCCTGGGTTTCAGCAACTAAGTTACAGAGAAAGGTTGAACAAGTTAGGGCTTTATTCTTTGGAGCGCAGAAGGTTAAGGGGGGACTTGATAGAGGTTTTTAAAATGATGAGAGGGATAGACAGAGTTGACGTGGAAAAGCTTTTCCCACTGAGAGTAGGGAAGATTCAAACAAGGGGACATGACTTGAGAATTAAGGGACTGAAGTTTAGGGGTAACATGAGGGGGAACTTCTTTACTCAGAGAGTGGTAGCTGTGTGGAATGAGCGTCCAGTGAAGGTGGTGGAGGCAGGTTCGTTTTTATCATTTAAAAATAAATTGGATAGTTATATGGATGGGAAGGGAATGGAGGGTTATGGTCTGAGTGCAGGTATATGGGACTAGGGGAGATTATGTGTTCGGCACAGACTAGAAGGGTCGAGATGGCCTGTTTCCGTGCTGTAATTGTTATATGGTTATTATATTATATGCTTCCTGTAAGGACTCCCCTACTCCCAATTCCTCCGTCTACGCCGCATCTGCATCCAGGATGAGGTGTTCCAAACCAGGGCATCGGAGATGTCCTCATTCTTTAGGGAACAGGGGTTCCCCTCTTCTACTATAGATGAGGCTCTCACCAAGGTCACTTCCATGTCCCGTAGCTCCGCTCTCACTCCCCATCCCCCCACTCGTAACAAGGACAGAGTCCCCCTTGTCCTCACCTTCCACCCTACCAGACGTCGCATACAACATATAATCCTCCAACATCTCCAACGGGATCTCACCACTGGCCACATCTTCCCATCTCCTCCCCTTTTGGCTTTCCGCAGAGACCGCTCCCTCCGTAACTCCCTGGTCAATTCGTCCCTTCCCACCCAAACCATCCCCGGCCCTGGTACTTTCCCTTGAAACCGCAGGAAATGCTACACTTGTCACTTTACCTCCCCCCTCAACTCCATCCAAGGACCCAAACAGTCTTTCCAGGTGCGGCAGAGGTTCACCTGCACCTCCTCCAACCTCATCTATTGCATCCGCTGCTCTAGGTGTCAACTGCTCTACATCGGTGAGACCAAGCGCAGGCTTGGCAATTGCTTCGCCCAACACCTCCGCTCAGTCCGCATTAACCAACCCGATCTCCCGGTGGCTCAGCACTTCAACTCCCCCTCCCACTCGGTATCCGGCCTTTCTGTCCTGGCCAGAATGAGTCCCACTGCAAATTGGAGGAGTGGCACCTCATATTCCAGGACAAGGGGTCACAGCTTAAGGATAAGGGGGAAATCCTTTAAAACTGAGATGAGAAGAATTTTTTTCACACAGAGAGTGGTGAATCTCTGGAACTCTCTGCCACAAAGGGTAGTTGAGGCCAGTTCATTGGCTATATTTAAGAGGGAGTTAGATGTGGCCCTTGTGGCTAAGGGGATCAGAGGGTATGGAGGGAAGGCAGGTACGGGATACTGAGTTGGATGATCAGCCATGATCATATTGAATGGCGGTGCAGGCTTGAAGGGCTGAATGGCCTACTCCTGCACCTAATTTCTATGTTTCTATATTTCGCTTGGGTAGTTTACACCCCAGCGGTATGAACATTGACTTCTCCAATTTCAGGTAGTCCTTGTTTTCTCCTTCCTTGCCCTCCCCTTCCCAGACCTCTGACAGCCCACTGTCTCCACGTCTTCCTTTGTTCTTCCCCCTGCCCCCACCCCCACATCAGTCTGAAGAAGGGTCTCGACCCGAAATGTCACCTATTCCTTCGCTCCATAGATGCTGCCTCACCCGCTGATTTTCTCCAGCATTTTTGCCTACCTACCAAATATTTAAGATATGTTTCCAGCTTAATGTTACATGATCTTTTTGATTCCTCGTGAAGCCCATCCCTCCTTTTACTACCTGCTTAAGATTTATATGCCATAAACATAGAGACATAAAAATTAGGTGCAGGAGTAGGCCATTCGGCCCTTCGAGTCTGCACCGCCATTCAATACGATCATAAAAAACCTTTGGGATTCCTTTCTGTTAGTTATCAACGAGAGATGATAATGCAGCTTTGATGTTGGCCTATTTAGAGAGGGGAACATTTCATCTGTGGTTACATTTCCTGCTGTGGCTGACAAGGCCTAAGCTTGACAGACAGACCCAGCTTCCACAGGTGAAGTCTCTGTTCGTTGGATTGGGGACTGTGTTGTTGTTGCTGCTGATCTGTATGTGGCGTTGGCACCTGGCCTCCAGGTTCCTGAACCGTATGCTGCCATATTGCTTCAAACCCACCTGGAGGTCCTTTCTTCACCTCCCCTGATCTTTATCAGCCGCTTCCCATTTGTCAGTCTCAATGTTAATGTTTGTCATATCTCTTTTAATCATATCCTTGCCGCGAAGCTTCGGATTTTCTTCTTGGCCTCCGTGCATTGGTGACCCCCCCATAGCACATTTTTGGGGATGTGTCCACTTTCCATGCTGTGTGCATGTGCATGTGCAAGCCAGCGGAGAAGCTTCTGCTTGAGGATCACAGGGATCATAGGCATGTTGATCAGGGATAGGACAGATTAATTGGTGATTTTGTCCTGCCAAGAAACTCCCAGGATGTGATGAAGACATCCAAAATAAAAATTATTCAGATTTCCGTTGTTGATGTGGGTAAGTCATCCAAGCTTCTCTACTGTACAGCAATGTGCTCAAGACACGCACTTTGTAGACAGTTATCTTGGTCTTGATTGTGAGTTTCCTGTTCTTCCATGTCCGCTTGATTTGCCTCCCAAAGTTGGTTACTGCCTTTCCTAAATATGCAAGTTGATTTCCTCATCCAGAGAGGCTATTAGTCACTGTAGATCCTAGGTAGGTGAATTTGTTGCCAGTTTCCAGCGACATTTAGGGTGATTTCAGGGGGGAATGGAGTGATCTGACCCATGACAACAATCTTCTTAATGCTAATTGTTAGTCGCAAGCATGAGGCAGTCTAGCCATCAGCCCCTGAAGTCCTTCTTTCATTGGGGCGATGAGTTAACTTTTTATGTTAACTATTAACTTATTTTGATACCTTCTTATTTTCTCTCTGAACTTTTATTGTAGGGGTTTGGTTTCCCTTTACTCCACTTCGGGCCCAACTGCCCGAGTTATTCTCTCCCTTGTCGGAGGGTCAAACGGCCACCACTCCACTCGAGCGGTTCCCAAGAGAGAGAATACAACAAAAGGGATTCCCCTGGGTTCTAGACCTCGGAATTATGGTGGGATATGATAAAAGGTTGACTCGACCAGAGTGTGCTGATGAGAGAAAACAGAAACCAAGATGGACTCAAAGCAAGTCTAAAATTTACAGGCTTTATTAAACAATGAGAAATCGAATCTCACCAACACTACAAAATACGTGGCTAAACTTATGCTTTAAACTAAGACTATGGAAGGAAAACTATCGGGCACGTCGTAAAACTTATTTTACACAATTTTACTTGCAAGTACACTCCTTTCCCCTTCTTCTCAACCTCTATCCTATTTCAGGAACTTCACCGGGTCACTGGGGTACTTACAGCTAGATTGATGCAGGGTCACGAGCCGTCCAGCAGAGCAGAAAGAGAGACAGTTCTGGCTTGACTCCTGCTTTTTATACCCGAGTTTCTCCCTTGAAACCCCCCAGGTGGTCCTCTGGACAAAAGGGTCTTTTGATGATTCCCAGTTTCGATCTGGCATGAACAATAGGCTTCCGATGATAAGGGGTTTGCTGATGTCATGATCTCTCAGCCTGATCGTTATCCCATCGCCTAGATGGGCTCCCATTGTCCCGATGGATGGGTCATCCATGATGGTGATGGTGCTTGTTGCTGGCCTGTTTACGACCGTCTGCTGAGGCTTGGTACCTTCCTTTGTGTTTCCAAGATAATCTTGTTATCTCCGTCTCAGCTTTTCCTGCTCATACCATTCGCATATGCCCAGGCCCACAGACAGGTTCGAAACTGGTTCTTCCTTTGTGGATTGGGGTTTTTTCCCGTTGCAGCCAGCAAATCTGGTTTAAAAATGTCCATGTCCTTATCTGAGTTCTTCCATAATTTTGGAGGATTTGCCCCAATAACTTACATTATATTCAGCCATGTTCTCACGTATCATTAGCATGACGTGAATCATACATCCAGTTTTTTTTGCATTACGTTACTCTCTATCTCTTTGTTTATTCAGGAATCTCTAGCATTGATTACACTACCACATAAAAAAAATCCTTGACTACTTTATTTCCTGATAAACCATGTTCATTTTAAAGCTGCCAATGGCGGGTATATGAAGGAAACCATAATGGAACAAGACTAAGTAGTTAGCTCTTAGAAAGACACATATCGGATAGGCAAAACGAACTTCAGTACTGCTGGACTTGGTTGTGAGCCACTCATTAAAGGAGAAAGAGGTAGACAAAAGTGCTGGAGAAACTCAGCGGTTGAGGCAGCATCTATGGAGCGAAGGAAATAGACAACGTTTCGGGCCGAAACCCTTCTTCAGCAAGGAGAAGGAGAGCAAGCAATGAAAAGAAGGGGTGGATCTCAACCGTGGAAAACATATGTCCGATGTGGGAAACTACGTAAGCGTTTTTTTTTAAGATTAAACCTTAACTGATTTGTTGTTGAGGGAACAGAGGTTATTCAGTTTGAAATAAACACAAAGCAACTTGACTCTTCAACCAGTTATATTTTCCGTGCTCACAATTGAACCAACATGTGAGCTTGTATTGTGGGGCTGTGGTGAAAGGGACAGGGATTCAGGCAGTTTCCACTCTGGCTTCCAGGACTAGTCAGCTGGATTAGCTGCTGCATTTGTTGTAAAGGCAGCGGATACTTTGGGAGGAACCAATCATCACACTGCCAACCAGACAAACAAAAAGTCACTGATAAAACAAATCACAGAATTTTCTCTCTGCTCACCATTGTCCAGCTGACTATAAATATGCACCTGATGACAGCTATTTGTTCAATATTTTGCTCAATTAAGATTATGTTGCATGGTCACTTGAATGGAGAAGCTGCAAGATACATATGAAGAGGCTCTCACTGTGACAGTAAGCCCAAGAGCGATTAGCCTTATTGCATCAATGCTATCCTAGTTGAAGCAAAGGGTTGGAGGGGATGAGGGAGTAGTTTTCTAAGGTTTTGACGTCTGTGATGTATGTTGTATTCATTGGGTTTAAACTGAGTTGGGGAGGTTGGAATCTGCCTCTAGATCTTACCCCCCCCTTTATTTAAAGTGATAATTGTCTAAGAGTCCGTTCGCACTATTCCTGTGTTATCCCACTTTCTCATTCATTACCCAACACACCGGGTGCAATTTACAGAGGCCAATTAACTTACAAACCCACATGATTTTGAGATGTGGGAGGAAACTCACGTGGTCTCAAGGAGAAAGAACAAACTCCACACAAGGCCAGAATCGAACCTGGGTCTCTGTTGCTGAGACAACAGCTATACCAGCTGTGGCACTGTGCCACTCTTGAGAGAAAGCTCGAAAAAGAAGGAGAGTTAGAAGGGAAGACTGATAGAATGTAACGATGTTATTGGGAGTGGGTCAGATGGAGCATAAAAACCTGCATCCATCAGTTGGACCAAAAAGCAATTTGTCCGCTGATCGCTTGAATGTAATTGATTTAATGTTGATCTTTTGTTCCAGTTGAGAATTTGAATTTTGTTTTGGATCAACTCGATTTTCCTTCTGCTTACTGAGATTGTGTTTCAGGTCAAGAAGAACATGAAGCATTCACATTCCAAAATCCAGGCACTTCTTAATGACAGACTTAATAGGAATTCTCTGGAATGAAAATTGAAGTCCTGGAGAGTGCAGTAACAAACAGAGTACTTTTTAATAATCAATCATAGAGCTATTTTTATTCTCCAGCTTTGTGACTCCTCAAGACTGCGAGTGAGAAAAGAAATCTAAATTGTTTTCAAATTGATAGCCTTGTTGGTAACCATTGGTAACCTGCACCCTTTCTTTGTGTGTAATGAATGGAACTGCACTGCAATGTTTTTGCCATTTGGCATCTCGAGTTTAAGCTTCTCATCCCACATCTCCACAACTATCTCTTCTACCTTCACAATCATGACTATACCTGTCAGAACCCCTGCCTTATCCAATCTGTTGCTGAAAACCATCTCCATACAATTACTACCTCTAGCCTCTACTTTTCCATAGCACTCACGACAGCCTTGTACCCTATATAAACTGGATGTTATCCAAATAATTGCTGTCTATATTCGGCTAGTGTAGCTGGGGCAGAGTAGTGGAGCTGGGATATGTTGGCCGAAGTGGGCGCGTTGTTTCCACTTGTAGCACTTTAATTATTCCACCTTGTTTTGAATCATAATGCCTGCAACTCCGTGATCTATTTGCAGTGGCGTAGGGTGGGTTTTGAGCGCCCGGGGCAGTTTAAAGTTTTGCGCCTCCTCATTAGCGGGGGGGGGGGGGGGGGGGGGGGGGGGGGGGGGGGGGGGGGGGGGGGGGGGGTTTTTGGTCTCTTCCTTCGGGGGATGCGACTTCTTTTTGTGCGACTATCCCCCCGTCTCAGCCTGCGCTGAGGCCTAATGGCGTAGCTGGCGGCCTCGGGCTGGGACAGCGGCAGCGGCGCGACCAGAACTCGGAGCGGGGACAGCGGCAGCGGCCGCCCGGCATCAGAGCTGGGACGGCGGCAGTGGCTGGGGGCGGCGGCAGCGGCTGGGACGGCATATAACGGCGGCGGCGGCGGCGGCTGGGACGGCGGCAGCAGCAGCGACAGCAGCGGCCTGGCCACGGAGCTGGGACAGCGGCAGCGGCCGCCCCGGCATCAGAGCTGGGACGGCGGCTGGGGCGGCGGCAGCGGCAGTTTTTGGGCGGCGGCAGCGGCTGGGGAGAGCGGCCTGGCCACGGAGCTGGGGCGGCGACAGCGGCGGCCCGGCCCGCGCTGTTTTTTATACTCACAGCTCCAGGTAACCCCTCCTCGCTCCAACGGCTCCCCGGGCCTCTTAATTTTATTTAAAAAAATTATCCAACAATTTTTTTGCGCCCCCTAAAAATTTAGCGCCCGGGGCAACCGCCCCACTGGCCCCCCCCCACGCTACGCCACTGTCTATTTGCAAGGAGGAAAGAAGGATTAATTTATATTCCTTTTCTCCAGAGATGCTACCTGACCTGCTCATTCCAGCCTTTTGTGACCCTATATCATCGTCTATATCTCCTGTTTCCCTTTCCCCTGACTCTCAGTCTGAAGAAGGGTCTCGACCCTAAACGGCACCCATTCCTTCTATCCAGAAATGTCGCTGGACCCATCGAGTTGCTCCAGATTTTTGGGTCTATCTTTGATTTAAACCAGCATCTGCAGTCCCCTCCGACACGTTACTCATATAATCCTTTTCATGACCTCAGATTGTGTCAACTAGCTTTAAAAACAATGAAGCTTTAAAAATCAATGAATTAGTGAAGCACGAGATGTAGCAGTGAATTGCGCGCACCTAACTCCAGAAAGCAACACTGATAATGCCCAGATGGTGTCAGTTGAGGAATAAGTAACATGCAGGACTATTGGTTTGCCTTCAAACCATACACTTAAGTAATAGTTACATGTGGAATCCTGGATTGTGGCAACGATTAGATATAAACTGACTCCTGAGCCTCGGGCTAAATGAGAAATAAATATTATCCAACGATACCTTTACACAACCTACTGTTTGCACATGACAGGCTGTGGCCCATTATGTTGTTAAATATGTCATTATTTATTGGATTATTTATAATAAACCTCCAGCATACTCAAAAATGGAACTGTACTTTCCAGTAATCACTTTAGAATCTTATTTGTGACTGTTGTACTGGGATTGTAAAATTACAACCACAGAGAAATATTGCAAAAAAAAACATTCAGTCAAAGATAAATCCCAGAGTCTTGTCAAAACTTTAAGATGCTGAAAACACTCAACATGTCAGGCAACATCTGTGGAGAGAGAAACAGAATCAACATTTAAAATCAAGGGCAACTGGAAAAATTAGAAAACTATTGTTTTAAGTTGCAGAGGGGGAAAACTAGGACAATGAGTTCTGCCAGAATGAGATGGTGGAGGGAACAAAGAGAATGTCAGTGATGGACAGAGAGCAAGTCTGGGTAATTCAAAACACAAAGTGCTGGACAAACTCAGCAGGTCAGGCAGCATGTCAGGAGTCAAGAGTGGGGAATTATCAGTGAAGCAATGGATAACGGAACAATTAATTTCTTACTTACAGCAGCATATCAGACCTGTAAACACTAGACATCTATTAGAAACCAACTGACTCCCATAGCCAAAAACACAAACACAAACATCGCAAAATAAACCCCACAAACCACCTCATCCACTTTATCCGCTGTTCCAGGTATGGACCAAGCGCAGGCTCGGCGATCGTTTCCGCTGAACACCTATGTTCAGTCCTCCTAAACCTACCTGATCTTCAGATTGCTCAACACTTTTAATTCCCCCTTCCATTCCCACACTGACCTTTCTGTCCTGGGCCTCCTCCATTGTCAGAGTGAGGCCCAGCCCAAATTGGAGGAACAGCACCTCATATTTCACTTTGGTATCTTACACCCCAGAGTATGAACATTGACTTCTCTAACTTCAAGTAACCATTGCTACCAGCTCCAGTAACTTCTCCGACCAACTCAAGCACCTTGACATAGATTGATTGAGATTGCAGTTCATGGTTTTATAAGCAAGTAAAAGTGATAAAGCTCTACAGAACACAATGCAGAATCAGACTTTTCATCCATCGGGTATCTGTAAACATCCTGTCAAATTAGTCTCAATCCTCTGCCTCTTCCCAACAGACCTTTTCACAATTGCCATTGAAATATATTTCTCAGACAAAGCATAACGTATTGGTATGTTATATTGTAAAATCAGGAAAAGTCTTGGTATTCTGACTTATCACAGATTGGTTTCAAAATCATTTCAGATAAACAAATCATTCAATTTATGCTTTGAATTGTTGCACCTCTCTGCTCAGTAAAAACATTTTAATTGCATGTCCGTCTCAGTTCACCTATTGATAACCAACTGTATTGTCTTACTGATAGGTAGCAACTGATGTTACAGATGAAGTTGATGGCAGTGGGATATCCTACACTGGGCGGAGGAGGGGAGTTAGGGTCAGTGGGAAATATATGCCGCCACTTGACTGGGAGAGAGTAGTAACAAAACATACCGCAAGCTCTTCAGGACATTCCTACCTTCACAGGCCAGGCCTCTCAATTGTCACAGCGGCGTCCCCTGCCACGCCAGCCCAGCCCATGCTGGCTCAGGAGCAAGTGGGAGATAGAAAGCAGGAAGGAAGCTGTCAAAAGGAAGAAGAAAAGTCCGAAGAAGAATGGGAAACAGGCAGTGCAAACGAGGAGGCAAAGAGTCACCGCATTATTGTTTCAAAGACAGGAATTTCAAAAGACACAATAGAAGAACTGAAAGCCCTTCTGAAGGAGAGTCCTTTAGTTACCAGTCGGCAGAAAGCAAACGATAAATTGAATTCGCCCCAGAGGTTAGCAACGAAGGACTGGGATGGGAAATCCAGAGAGGCAGCTGGTAAACTATCCACTAACTCAAAAGCATATCCTGGCATCCCTGAAGCGCCGAGTGCTCCGAGACCAAGTGAGCTGTCCATCAAAGACAAGCCATCAAATCATGCTGTGGAAACTCCACAGATCCAGACACAAGAGAAAGCCAACATCAAACCCTCAGCCTTGATATCATCAGCTTTACATGGTCGCACTGATAGCGGACCGGCATCAAGACATGACCCAGCCTCGAGTTCAAATGTTTTTGGTTAGTACTTCATTGGCTGACAATCCAATAACCATGTACGAGTACAATGCACATTGTAGATGGAGGGGCAATTGATTGAACAATTCATTTGAATGGGATCATTAACAGAGTGAAATGGTTCAAGGGCCCTTCACTGGAGTATCATCAAACAATAGAAACAAAGAACTGCAGATGCAGGTTTATACCAAAGATAGACTCAAAGCACTGGAGTAACTGGAGTAAACCATACACTTAACATAGAAACATAGAAAATAGGTGCAGGAGTAGGCCCTTTGGCCCTTCGAGCCTGCACCGCCATTCAATATGATCATGGCTGATCATTAGTAATAGTTACATGTGGAATCCTGGATCGTGGCAAAGATTTAGATATCAGAGACTGTTCTTTGGGAGTGGTGACCAAACGTGACAGGTTTTACAGAAGCACCTTAAAGGAGGAAGAGAGATGGTTAGGAATTTCAGGCATAGGACCTTGGCAACTGAAGCGCTATGAAATATTGTTGGATTTATGTAATTCATTAGAATTAGAGATCTCAGAGTTGGAGAGGGAATGTCATAGAGGTTGGAAAGAGAGAGTCCATAGGGGGCATAGGTGCTAAAAATCATTGGCCCTAGTCTGCATTTACAGGCGATGACAAATTACTTTGAGCTAAAGTATTCAATCTCGGGAAATGCACCTGAAGCAGGGTTACTTAAAAAAGACAAGTAATGAGGAAATTACCTACTTAGGCTTCTTAATGTTTAGTCATTTTGAGCCCATACTTGAATGTTGTCTAATTCTCGCTACATACAAATGAAGACTGTTTCATATGTCGGAGAGTTCCAAATGAAATTGAATAATGAGCAGTCATTAGCTGATGATGGAAGGTAGGTTATTGATAAACAGCTGAAGATAGTTGGGCTTGAGACTTGCCCTGAGGACCTCCTGTTCTGTGGCGAAAGTGATTAATCAACAAAATAGGACCCCCAACCTTAAATAGGTGATCTTTTATTTTTTAATTATGACCTCTTGTTTTAGATTTTCCCACAAAAGATACTCTCCATATCCACCCTGTCAAGACCCTTCCGCGTTTCAACTAAGCCATGTCTCACCCTTCTAACTTCCAGACAAGGAGCCTGTTGGACATTTCCTCAAGAGACAAACTGTCCATCACCGCTGAACTGCTTTAATTGCACTGATATCCTTACTTAAACAAGGAGACAATTTCTGTCCTCATATGTGGTCTTACCAATATCTATACATAACTAAAACTTTGATCTTGTTATCTTCCGGTTTGGCGGTCTTTCTATTTCCACAAAAATAGTATGCGATAACACTATGATTATTGGCCAGTTCACTCACCGTTCTCCTGTGCTGCAAGTCTACCAAGTTTAGTTCTGATCAGTTGAATGTCGTAAAAGTTAGCGGGTTTTAAAAATCTTAAATAACGTGCTTGCACAGATCGATCTCTTCTCCTGCCAGTCAGCGGCGCGCGGATTAGTCTCTTCCTGTCACTCCTTGACATGGTCCGCCCTTTCCTGTGCCATCGCGTCTTTAGTGCAGCTGAGGATGGCTGGCGGAGGTTTCCATCCGGACTTTCGGAAGGACCCGAAGCAGCCCAGCCCCAAGCAGCAGCCCAGCCCCAAGCAGCAGCCCAGCGTCAAGCAGCCCAATGTCGGAGACGTTGCCCAGCCCAGTGTAGGAGACCCAGCCCAGCCCGGAGACGGAGACCCAGCCCAGCCTGGAGTCGGAGATGTCGCCAAGCGGAAAGCGGACGAGATGTCACCCGCTGTGAGTCCCCATCGCACCGCCAATTCCAGCCACTACCCCTCTGGCCCACCTCGTTGGCTTCTCTTCCCCGTCTTTTCTCCAAGCTCACTCTCCCCCACAACTCCTCGTCTCCCCCCACAACCCCCCGCCCACACACCCTCCCTCCACAAGCCCAACCTCCCACACACATCTCGCCCACACACCCCGCCGCCCACAACCCCCTGCCCCCACAACCCTCCCGCTCTCACACCCACCCCCCACACACACCCCTCGTCCCAACAACGGGCGAGTGGTGGAATATGGGTTGCGTTGGGGGACCAGGCCTCCCGTGTGACTGAGACGCAACGGGTTCCACTTAGTCTAGTGTTATATAACAAGAGAATATCTTTCCATGTCTTCCATTCAATAAGTAGTAGCTTTGTTAGCTTTCCTAATCACTGACTGTGCCTGCATACTAGCCTTTTGTGAATCACACAATGAGACCCTCAGATCCTTTTGTCTCCTAGTGATCTGCAATCCCATACTATTTAGATACCTACTTCTAGATAGACACAAAAAGCTGGAGTAACTCAGCAGGACAGGCAGCATCTCTGGAGAGAAGGAATCGCCCATTCCTTCTCTCCTCCATTCCTTCTGTCCCACTGAGTTACTCCAGCTTTTTGTGTCCATCTTCGGTTTAAACCAGCATCTGCAGTTCCTTCTTACACAGATACCTGTTTCAGTTTTGCTTCTCGTGCCAGCATGGGCTGTAAAGCAAATTATGTTATGCTGAAAACAGACTATGTTATGCTGAGGCTATTAGAAGCATTACACAAAGTTCTTTAAATGTCTATTATTTCATATTGAAAAGTCAGGGCCTGTAAAGAGTGATGTCCCCTTAAGTACTGCAATGCATCACGAATGCCCAAAGGATCTTCACATTACCCAAGTATGGATATCATTTGGATTTTTATCCTTTTTCAGGAAGCATCGAAGAAAGTGTTCTGACCACCAGTTCAACTCCTTCACAGATAGGCTTTACGATTGAGCAAGTGAAACAGCGGATCACAAGAGAAGATATACGGTTCATTCGCTTTGAAGCAAGTGATCTTAATGGAATTTCAAGATCAAAGACAATACCAGCTCGATTTTTTCAGGTACGATGTTTTATTTGCCATTGAATGGATTTTAGGGTAGCACGGTGGTGCAGTTGGAGAGTTGCTGCATTACAGCACAAGAAACCCAGGTTCGGTCCTGACTATGGGTGCTATCATTGTGAGCAATTTTGGGCACCAGATCTGAGGAAGGATGAGTTGGCTCTGGAGAGAAGTTTACAAGAAGGATCCCAGGAATGAGTGAGTTAACATATGATGAGCGTTTGATGGCACTAGGCCTGTACTTGGTGGAGTTTAGATGAATGAGGGGGGACCTTCTTCTTCTTTCGTGTGGCGTGCACAGCCTAAAGTTGTAGGACAACTTGTTCTATTTGATCTTCTGTTTGTGCACGTCGAGTTGATTGCATTAGTCGAAACAGGGCGGACCATGTGAAGGTTGCAATCTTCCACCCCGGGGGGACCTCATTGAAACGTACTGAATAGTGAAAGGCTTGGTCAGAGTGGATGTGGAGAGGATTTTCCCACTAGTGGGAGAGTCTAGGACTAGTTATAGCCTCAGAATTAAAGGATGTTCCTTTAGGAAGGAGATGAGGAGGAATTTCTTTAGTCGCAGGGTGGTGAATCTGTGGAATTCTTTGCCACAGAAGGTTGTGGAGACCTAGTCAATGGATATTTTTAAAGTTGAGATAGATAGATTCTTGATTAGTACGGGTGTCAGGGGTTATGGGGAGAAGGCAGGAGCATGGGGTTAGGAGGGAGATGATTGAATGGCGGAGCAGACTTGATGGGCCGAATGGCCTAATTCTGCTCCTATCACAGAGACAAGAAAGCTGTGAAAAAGTTACAATTAATTGATTCAACAATGGGTTTGTTCGGTGTTGTAAATGCAATGGAAAAATCAAAGATTAATTTCACATGGCGTTTGAAACATTTGTTCAGAAGGGCTTCTGAGGGCTTTAATGGGTTTTCCGCTGATCACGTGGGCAACTGATGGCTGGAATATGGGACCAAGAAGTACAATAAAAATGGCAGTGCAGGTTCGAAGGGCCGAATGGCCTACTCCTGCATCTATTTTCTATGCTTTCTATCACATGACCTATAAGTAGAGTTTGTACATTCTCCTTGTGACCTCGTGGGTTTTCTCCGGGTGCTCTGGTTTACTCCCAGTCCAAAGACATATAGGAACAACAGTTAATTGGCTTCTGTAATTGGCTTCTGTAAATTGTCCCTAGTGTACATGTGACAATAAACTAAACTGAACTGCGATAGTGCTCGTGTAAGTGTTGATCACTGCTTGGCACGGACTCGGTGGGATGAAGGGCCTGTTTCCACGCTGTATCTCTAAAGTAAAATTTAAAGATTCTAGTTTAATAAAGATTCTATCTATCTATCTAAAGACATTGAAATACTGAATGAAGAAATCAACTCTCAGTCAAATATGAGCTAAAACTGCTGTGTCATTTTCATATTACACTGATGGAATGCTCCTATTTAAGTGACAAGTGTAAACGGTGGTTTAACTTTGTGTTGGATCAACACAATTAACAATTTAACTTTGTGCTAAACTGGCAACATAAAGACACATACTGATTACAAACGTTAAATGTTTTGGAATTATGAATGAGAATCATGAAGATTAACATAGTCAAACTCTGTGCTTCGTCCGCAGGAGAAAGTGCTCCATGGGGTACCCATGCCCAGAAGTTACCTGGAGCTGATTTTGAGCCCAAAGGAAGATGCAGCAGATCATCCCGGTTGCAATGGTGAAGACATCCTCTTGATGCCCGACATTTCTACCTTCAGGGTGCTCCCGTGGGTGGAGAAGACTGCGAGTGTGATTTGCGATTGGTGCTCGGCCACAGGTTGTCCCCTGCCCACTTCCCCCAGGCAGGTGGCCAAGGTGCAGCTGCGCCATCTTAGCGCCCTTGGCCTCGCCTTGCGTTCCTCCTTCACCTACCAGTTCTGCCTCGACAACTTCGCCCAGGCGTTGAATCCTCCGGCAGCTCTCCCGGCCGCCACCCTCCTCAACAACCACCACCAGAGTTTCGCGCAGGAGTTGATGGAGGGGATGTACGGCGCTGGGGTGGACGTGGAGAGCTTCTCCTCATCGCGGTGGCCTGGGCAAATGGAGGTGGCGCTGCGGGCCGAGTCGGGGCTGGGCGCGGCGGACAACGCCTTCGCCTTCAGGACGGGGCTGAAGGAGCTGGCAAGGAAACACCAGCACAACGCCAGCTTCTTCTCACCCCTGAGCTACGGCAACCTGGGCACTCTCTCCCACAGCCTGTGGGAGGCGGGCGGCAGGTGCAACCTCTTCGGCCGGGCCGGGGAAGATGGCGATGGCGAGGGGCTGTCGGGCAAGGCCAGGGCATGGCAGGCCGGCCTGTTGCTCCACGCCGCCGCCCTCAGCTGCCTGGCGGTGCTGGGCGACGCCTGCCACCAGCGGTACAGCCCGGGGAAAGGACAAGGGACCACCCGCGGCTCCGACCACACCAGCTGGGCCTTCAACGGAGATGGAAGAAGAGGAGCCCGCCTGGAGAACCGGCTGGGCTCGGCGGCCGCCAACCCCTACCTTGTGCTCGCCGCCACCGTGGCGGCCGGGTTGGACGGGTTGACCGAGGACGGAGCACAGGCGGCGAAGGTCTGCACCATCCCAGAGCGGCTGGAGGATGCTCTCGATGCACTGGAGAGCGACCGCTGCATCCAGAGGGCACTGGGGGAAGCCTTCACCCAACACTTCATAGCTGTCAAACGCCACGAACTGGCGACACAGGCACCAGATGGTGAGGCCGACAAGTACTTGGAGTATTTCATCTAGCAAAACATTTACAAACGGCAGAGATTATTCATTCCATGTGCAACAGACCATTTACAGGATGTGTCATATAATGTGAAACACATTGTATCACATCCAGATTGCAGGCTGCATATAAATATTTCAAAGGTCAGTAAGCCCTCATTTTTCACGGATCTCTATAGAAACATAGAAAATAGGTGCAGGGGTAGGCTATTCGGCCCTTCGGGCCAGCGCAGACATTCAATATGATTATGGATCATCCAAAATCAGTACCCTGTTCCTGCTTTCTCCCCATATAGCACCCAAATTTAATATGATCATGGCTGATCATTCAAAATCATTTCCCTGTTCCTGCGTTCTCCCCATATCCCTTGATTCTGATACCCCTAAGTGCTATATTTAACTCTCCCTTGAATACATCTTTATAACAGATCTTGGTTATAATGGACTGATCTACCTTCAATGCCAGGCTGGGCTGCCGACGCCACCCTGGGCCCGTGTCACCTATCCGGCCGCAACTGCCATCGTGCCTTTTCGGTCACCCTGGCCACGTCTGCTGCCACCGCCACTCAGGTTGCACCTGCCACATGCACCCCTTGCCTGAACTCTGGCCGTGACCGATGACTCCGCTGATCCGCGTCTCTCCCCAAGTTGCCAGAAGGTTGGGGCTGGCAACTCAACTGGATTCCAGGCAGAAAGTCTGAAGAAAGGTCTCGACCCAACTCTTCTATCTTCTATCAGAAGTTAAGTCCTCGTATTCTCAGTTGGCATACTGATTAAGTAAATGTGATGTACAAATAATTTCATGCGATATCTGAGAACTTGGCTTACTTGAGAAATAAATCTTTCTTCTGATTCTGTGTATGGGTAATTTGACATGATGCAATCTTTTAATGAAAATTGATGTTAAAGAAATTGGGAGGGGAACATTATCTATTATAATATAAAACTCTGATCTTGGATGTTTCCGTATTTATTTATTTGTTTACTTGTTTGTTAGTTTGCTTGTCTCTTTTTCTTTGATTCACATCTCCTCAAAACCAGACGCGTAAACGGTGAATTTTTTACATATTCCGGTAGAGATTTACCTCATGATCTCGTAAATCATCTCATCTGAAAAATTGATTAATTATTTCCCGAGCTTTTTCCAAAAATTGTTCACCAATCTGAGATATTTTTTGCCGTTAATGAGCTGAAGCGAGTTGATGACGTCACAATGGCTCTGCTCCTCGCAGCCACCAGCGCAGAGTTTTCAACGCACAGCCTGCTGGCCACTATTTTCCACGAGCTGCGAGTTACATAACCCCCCTCCCCAACTCGCAGTAGACCGTCCTCAGATTGATCCCTCGAGTCTCTGCCGCCCGCTCGCCGTTGGCCCCGCAGCCCGCTCGCCATGAGTCCAGCAGCCCGTTCCCATGTGGGTCCAGCAGCCCGCTTGCCGTGGGCCCAGCACCCCACTCCTCGCACTCGGCCGGCTGACACGCGGGTGGGTCGGCTTCCCCCGAGCGGCCAGCCCTACGCTGCTTTTGACCGTCCTCAGATCGCGCCCACCCGTGGCCTCCCTCAGATCTCCCCTGCCCGCTCGCTCCGCCTCGCCAGCCCGGCTCCCCTCCTCCTCCCCCCCCTCCTCCTCTCCCCCTCCTCCTCTCCCCCTCCTCCTCTCTCCCCTCCCCCCCCCCCTTTCCCCCTCTCCCCCCCTCCTCCTCTCCCCCTCTCCTCTCCCCCCCCCTCCTCCCCCCCTTCCTCTCTCCCCCTCCTCATCTCCCCCCCTCCTCTCCCCCCTCCTCTCCCTTCCCTCTCTCTCCCCTCCCTCTCTCCCCCCCTCCTCTCCCTTCTCTCTCTCCCCTCTCTTTCTCTCTCTCCCCCCCCCTCTCTCTCCCCCTCCTCCTCTCTCTCTCTCTCTCTCTCTCTCCCTCCCTCCTCTCTCTCTCCCTCTCTCTCTGTCTCCTCGCTCTCGTTCTCTCTCTCTGCCTCTCGCTCCCTCCACTTCAGAGCCAATTTACATGAAAGAAAACTAATATTTCTTAACCCCTCTCTCTCCCTCCACCCCCCCCCACCCCCTCCCCCCCCCCCCTCCCCCCTCTCCCCACCTCTCTCCCCCCCCCCCCCTCTCCCCCCCCTACCCCCCCACCCCCTCCCCCCCCTCCCTTTCCCCCTCTCTCCCCCCCCCCCTCCCTCTCCCCCCCCCCCCCCCCCCCCTGTGTGTGGGGGGGGGTTAGTGTGTATGTGACACCGCAGGCCGCCCCCGCAGGGGGACATGACCCAATGGGTTACCCTTGGTCTAGTTTTCTTTAGAAATATGCACTATCTGATATTTATTTCTGTTTGAAATAACTAAAGATTTATTCTTGTGCTTTTACTTCAATAGATACTGGGTCACACTTAATTCTGAAAACGATAGTTTTTGAGTGTGAATAAAAACACACAAAGCAGTGATGTGTTTCTCATATGACATAGACTTGGAGTCATCTTATCTGTAAGCCAGTTAAGTGATGTTGTGGTCTGTTCAGAGCACCTCCTCAAGCACGTCTATAAACTTGCTTAGGAAGATGGATTATGTCTCAAGGACTCAAAAAGTGAGTCCTTGAGACAGCATTAGGCCAGTGAAGGGCAAATGATCTGAACCCTAGTGTTAGCATATTTATGAAATATGAGATAAGGATGGCATAGTAAGGGAACCTTGAATAATCAGAGAGTTTTCCTAAGACCAGTGCCATGAGGATAGCTACCTTTAGGGAGCTGGGCCAAAGATGAGGATGTAGCTGGAGCCACCTGGTGAAGGAGTGTTAACACAAAGTCAATATCCCATACTTCCGTGTACTTGGGCCTGGGAGAACTTGTGTTAAAGATATCATTTATAAACTGGATATCAGTCCGGAAGTGGCGGTGCTGTGAAACGGCTGCGGCTCGCCTGCAGTCTGTCTGTTTTTACTTTTTTTGTGTTGTTTTTTTTGTCTAGTTCAGTTAAACTTTTGGTTATTAGGTGGTGTTATGTGTGGTGGGGGGGGGGCTGAAACAGTGCTTTCTGTCTCTCCCTTCGGGGGAATGCGACTGTTTTGTCGTATCCCCCTTCTCTTCCCCCGCCTGAGCTGAGGCCTAATGGTGGAGCTGGCGGCCTCCAACCTGCGACCAACCTCGAGGCTCCGGAGGTAGAGCCAGCCAGGACTTACCAACGCGAGGCTGGCCGTCTTAGAGCTGCGGCGACGTTCGGGCATTGGCACGACTCGGCGCTCCGGTGAGGGCGGACGGCGCGGGGCTGAGACACTCCTGTGTGGGCGGCCCGGCTACCGGCTGGAAGGTGCTCCCGTGTGGGCGGCCCGTTGCGGGGCTGGGACGCTCTCGTGTGGACGGCCCGGTGCGGGGCAGAGACGGTGCTCCGGTGACTGAGGTGGCGTTCTGGCGGCGGCGACCTGAAACCGGGGCTCGGCCGCGGGCCAGTGTACGACATCATCGGGAGCTCGCGGGTCACAAGCTGGTGCCTGTTTTCCGGAGCTCCCGTGGCAACAGCTGCGTCCGCTGGACTGGAGGGCGGCAGCTTCAACCACCCCCGGGCCACAGAGCTTGAACCGCAGGATTGATTTACCATCGCCCGGTGGGGTATCGCCTCAGCGTAGAGGGAGAAGAGGAGGGAAGAGACAGTAACTCTAAGACTTTTGCATCCATCACAGTGAGGAGGTGCTTGGTGAACTCACTGTGGTGGATGTTAATTTATGTTTATTGTGTGTTATTATTATATGTATGGCTGCAGGCAACAACATTTTGTTCAGACCGAAAGGTCTGAATGACAAATAAAGGATTCAATTCAATTCAATATCAGTTGGTGAGACCCGACAGAGTGGGTCCCGCTCGCTGCAGCAAATATGATGAGAAGGCACATTTGGCACAGTAAATGGCATTATAACTTATTTTATTGTCAAAGACCCATTTGAAAATGAACTCCAAGATGTCAGTTGTCTGTGCCGTATTATATGTAATATTAGCATTTAAACAAAAAGCTTCACATCTCCTGAAAAGGAAATGTACTGCTTTTCTGGTGCTATCCCTGCACTCTGCAGTGAGCACATACATGGATCGGTCTGACAACCCTAGCCGCAGGAGCAGTCTACTCAAAATCTGCAAGTCAATAATTTGATTTTATCATGCAGAGGCAGGTTTTCCGAGCCACAGGCTGAACCTGCAAAGTTTTATGTTTAGAATAACCATATTAGGTTGTATTATTATTCCCGACAAATGCGGGAACCATGGCTGCATAGGCCAGTCAGACAGTTCGAAAACCTGAAGCTGGATTTTGCTGACTTTATTGCAAGATCCGACTGATGAGGCAAAAATGGAGGAAAAACATAAAAGAACATTCCTCCTCCGTGTAACGAGAATGAATCTCTAGCCACTGTATGCCCCATATTTTTGCAACCGGTGAATGAGCCTGGATGCAAACATCGATATTTGGTGTTCCATCGAGCCATAATTTCATAAAATACTTTGTGATCCAACACCCATTCTGTGTTGTCATTGATTTTATGTGATGATGCACCAGCGCCAAATGAGACAAGGTAAATTATTACAGGATACTATGACTTGATTGCACCCATGTGACTAGCATATGCCACCACCATAGTGCATCAACTTGGAGTTGAGCATGCAGATTATGCATAATCGCACAATAACCCTTTAACCCATAGCATGCACCTAGTGTCTATAGGTAGTTGATACCAATAACTGAAGAATTGGTTACTCATGCAAATCTCATTTACCTCCGAACTAGAGATGGCATTCGTAATTTTCCATCTTTAAGCACTAATATCAGTTTGTGATATGACTGAAAATTTACTAACCAAAACTACTGGAGCAATGCTGAATACTGTTCGTCCACCATTGTGACTTTGGTAGCTTCAGCTGGTAATAGCATATGTCTGTTAACAATGACCTACATGGCACTTGAGAGGTTTCTAGTTTGCACGATGTAAGTTCTGATCATGCAAAAGCCCCACTTGCACAGCTGAATCACAGCCACTATAATGCCAATTACACTTGATGAATAGAAAGCTGCTTTATAACAACAAGGTTGTTACAGGCTTCTATTAATTCCTATCTCTTGCCCCAGGGTGGAGTCACAGGCAAATTAATAGTTAATCGTAAATCCCAATAATCAATAAGTCTAGTTGGTATCATCTTAAATTTAACTGGATGGATGAGGAACCCCAATTTCTCAAATATAGTTTGAGGCTGAAACAGTTTAGCAAAATACAGCGTTAAAATATCATCCAGACAAGTCACAACAAGTGTTTTGAGCTTCGAGCAGTCCAAGCACCGATTTTAGTAATTTGGTAAATAACTTGGGAGCTGAAGTTAGCCCATTTTGCAATGCTTTAACTGATATCATTGCCCCATCCAGATAAATGTCAAATGTCTCCAGTGATCCCTGTGAATGGGAACTGAATAGAATGTGTCTTTGAGATCGAAGCATGCCATAAAGATCCTATGGAAATCAGTTGTTAGTCACTAACGAAGTTTCCTATTCTGAAAAGTTTATACTGCACATGCGAGTTAAACAACATTCTCCATCTTTCACAATGAACAGGCCACACCTGCCATAATTACGTGCCACGGACATACCTTAGAATTTGAAGTCAGTTACACACTGACCACTCGCACTCCCCTCCACAGAGAGGGAGATTCTGAAACAGGTGCTGCCGCAGGCCCCTCAGGATACCTGCACTGATATGGCCCGTCCTACAGACCTATACCAGGATGGAACATCACATTTGTGGGATAAACGCCCGAGGGCGCTATCCATACTTCATTTTTTCCCGTTGCTCATGAGTCAGAAAACTGACCCTGAATGCTCCCCTCCTCAGAGAGGGAGACATTGTGCAGCCCTGTAACAGGTGCCACTGCCGCGGGCTCCCGAGGAGACCCGGGCCGATAGCTCTCTCCTTTGGAGCATATCATTGTGGCGCAACCTCTCCATCAGGTGCTCCATGTGGGTTAGACGTCCGAAGACACTACCCATTAAAGGAGGGGTATCCTCCTGGCCTGACTCGCCCGAGTCCAAAGGCCTGACTGACTTATAGTTGGTTTCACCCGTTTTCATGGGCACCACAGCGGTCTGGATGCCACTGACCGCACTGTCAGCGACTCTGGTGGCGATACTGACATCTCCTGGATTTACCCCCTCCATGGGAACTACAGCGGTCTGGGAGCCGCAGACCGTATGTCAGCGACTGGGCTAGCGAACTTGACGGCCGCCGGATACACGCGCTTCCGCAGTCCGGGCTGGGGTCTCCCCACGGCCCATAACCGGTTTCCCCCCGTCCTGTCCGGACTTTCCCCGCAAAAATATCCATCAGGAAACCTCTGTAAAAAGAGGTTCCTGCAAGAAAAAACAGAACCTGGTAAGAAACACAAATTTTACCTGCAGGGTTAATCTTGCTCTGCTCTTCTGTAAAAACCTGCGCCTCCATAAAAATGAACATTGAATTCTCCCAATTTTGTTAGTCCTTGCTGTCTCCTCCTCTTCCTCAGCCCTCCTGCTGTCTCCTCCCATCCCCCAGCCTTCGGGCTCCTCCTCCTTTTCCCTTCCTTCTCCCCACCCCCCGATCAGTCTGAAGAAGGGTTTCAGCCCGAAACGTTGCCTATTTCCTTCGCTCCATAGATGCTGCTGCACCCGCTGAGTTTCTCCAGCTTTTTTTGTGTACCTAGGGTTAAACTTAACGTTGGCAGGAGCGACGCGCCTGCCAGTCAGTCGTTGCGCAATGCATCTGCGTAATGACGCGCATGTGTTCTGACGGCCTTCTTCACGTGGTCACTCACGTGACTCCGAAGTAAAATATAATTGTTTTTCACACATCCAATACTTCCTATACAATTTCTTGAATGATGTTGGTTCCCATCCTACTTTACATTCTGCCCAAAAGTTAATGACACCCTGACTGTCCATGCCACCCCTGAAATGTTGCCCCTGGGCTGTCAGACTCCTTGTACAATAGGAAGTCATGTGTGCAAATCTGATTAGTCAGACAATGGGATTGATGTAACTGCAAGCTCTATACCCGCACCACCATCCCTGCCCATTGCCTCGGGCTGAACCAGACTGGTTGCAGCCTCAAAACAAAATGTTGGAAGAACTCAACTGGTCAAGGAGCATCAGTGGAAAGTGAAACAGTCAACTATCCGGTTCTGTGAACCTGCGTCTGAACTAGGAAAGAGGTAGATACAAGTAGGTTTTCAGTGAGAGGGAAGGTGTTGGAGGAATGTGGAACAAATGGAGTGGTTTAAGTTTATTAATGTCATGTGTACCGAGTTACAATGAAAAGCTTTTTTGTTGCATGCTATCCAGTCAGTGAAAATGCTACACATGATTACAATCAAGCCGTCCGCAGTATGCAGATAAGGTATAACGTTTAGTGCAAGATAATGTATAGTAACGTGCGATAAAATATAGTTTGAGTGTCTCCAATAAGGAAGATGGGAGGTCAGGACTGTTGTCTAGATGGTGAGAGGGTGGTTCAGTTGCCTGAGCTGGGAAGTAACTTCCCAAATCTGGAGGTATGCATTTTTAAACTTCTGTACCTCATGCCCAAGGGGAGAGGGGAGAAGAAGGAGTGACCAGAGTGAAACTGGTCCTTTATTATGCTGGTGGCCTTCTCGAGGCAACGTGAAGTGTCTATGGAGTCCATGAAAGGGTAGCAATGTTACAACATTTTGAGATTTTAAAAATCAAGTCTTTAATTTATCCCATCAGATAAAGCATAAAAAGAGGTTTAATTTGACACCTAATTCACTTTCATATCTTCAGTATTAAAAAGGTTATGGCCATTTTCATACTCGCAAATTGGCATCTTGTTCCCTATTGCTTTTTCATTGACTTCATAACCATATAACAATACAGCACGGAAACAGCCATGTGACAAGTCGTACCGAACATTTTTTTTTCCTTCGTCCCACCTGCCGATAACCCTTTCTTTCTCATCTAAAATTTAAAATGAGAACTGAACTTCCACTGAAATTCATTCCACACCGTTATTATAGATTGAAAATTCTGAAACCCCTAAATATGAAACAATTCTGACTCTAGATTTGAATCTTAAAGCAAATACATCAACTCTGTCCATCCCTCTTACCACAAAGCTGTGATCGAGAAACATTTACAAAATGCAATTTTCTTACTAGATCTAAAGAAATTTTCAGTCTATAGATTGAAGCATTCTGAAACAAATATGAAACAATCTTATTTAGATGACTTGAAATTAAAGCATATAATTAGTTAGTTACGTAATTGTAACTAATTACAAAATTCAATTACTAGATCTAGACATCTATCCATTTCTTAAGAATAGATTAACATTTTTAAATAGCCTAAGTGTCCATATAACATTCACACAAGAATTCAGAATATAACATAATTTTTAAATCTTATTGTCATGGGTTTATAGGCCAAATGGAAGGAATTTAATGTTTAATACCTGTAAATTAATGGCCATTTAAATCAGCTTGCGAGTGGGTTTTACTGGAACGGAACCATTTAGAACGTTGAGGGTGCGGTGAATTTATACCCCCATATCTGCAGCAAAAACAGTGCCGGTTCTTTGGGGGGAAAAATCACCGTTTTGCAACTTAAAATGTGAATCTTAATCTTAATACATCTTAAGAAACACTTTTATACCTAAAAATAATCTACTTTCTTTTACCTGGTCCTCCATAAAATCCGTCCCCTGTTATCGCCATTCACGGCTTCAGAAGCTGGTTTTAAAATCATTCCAGCGATTAACTTGTCGGATTAATTTTTTTTTAAAACACACAGAACAGCCATAGGAACGATTCTTTAGCAACATCTTGCACTCCAACAAATATAATTCAGGACCAGGTCGGGAAAAAACCCCGTTTTAACCCCCCCCTCAAACACGCCAACATCGCGCACACGGCCAGTGGCAGAATTACAGCGCCGCTGAAGGTAAGTATTGTAACATATCTAGAAAGGGAGGTTAGTTTCCGTGATGGTCTGGGCTATGGTCACAACTCTGCAATTTCTTGAGATCTTGGATAGAGCTGTTCCCAAACCATGCTGTGATGGATCCAAGGATTTATTTCTCCTTTCCCTCCAAGGATTAGAGTCATACAACAGAAAACACACACTTCAGCCCATCTTGTCCAAGCTGACCAAGATGCCCCATCTAAGCTAGTCCCATTTGCCCATGTTTGGCCCATACCCCTCTAAACCTTTCCTATCCAAGTACCTGTCAAGGTGTCTTTATATGCTTTTACTGTACCTGCCACAAATACCTCTCCTGGCTGCTCATTCTATATACCCATCACCCTCTGAGTGACAAAGTTGCCCCACAGGTTCCTATTGAATCTCACACCTTTCACCTTAAACCTATGTCCTCTGGTTCTTGATTTTCCTGACCTGGGTAAAAGATTCAGTGCATTCACTCCGTCTTTAATGCTCATCATTTTATACGCAAAATGGAACTAGCTTATTTGAGGCATCATGGTTGGCAAGGGCGAGTTGGGCCGAAGGGCCAGTTTTTGTGCAGTATGACTCTATGAGAGGTAATCTCATTGAAATGTATAACATACATATGGAGCTAGACAGAGTTAAGGTGAGGATAATGTTTTCCCTGGCTGGGTTGTCCGGAACCAAGGATCACAGTAACAAAATAATGGAGTGGTCACTCAGGAGTGAAATGAGAAGAAATGTCTTGGAAGTCAGTGAAACTTTGGAACTGCACAGAGAGCTGTGGAGACTCTGCTGCAGAGTACAGAGATCAAAGGATTAGTGCGACTAAACTAAAAGATCAACTATTGAATAGTGGAACAAGCACAAAGGGCCATATGCCTCCACATGCTCCTATTTCTCGTATCTTTGTTTTCTTATGTTTGTAGTTCTAGTGGATGGATTATAGGTTTGACAGAAGCTTTGAAGCAAGTTTAAAGTAACATCTCACCTTTTTGATTAAATTCCACTAGAAACTAACTGTTTAAAAGTTTTATATCCTAGGGCAGGGGTCGGCAACCTTGTTCTGCATCGGGGCCAGGACCCATGTCTGTGAGCAGTTTGCGGGCCACATCTATCACGTGTACACATGGATCCCGCCCCGGATGGCAGGCATCAAATCACGTGTTCACATGGATCCCGCCCTTTCGAGGACGCCACCCAGAGCACTGGTCTCTAGCTACGGGCGCTCACGAACATGGCGTACCTACGGACCATTGTCTTGGCTCTGTCCTGAAGGCAGTGGCTCAAATACTCACACTCACTCGTCCCCGGCCTATTGTCAACCCCGATCCCGACAGTGAAGCCCAGACACAGAAGGTGCGCGGCCGTGCCGGCGGCTTTGTGCAGGATGCGGTACAGCCAGAGCTCAGCGCTGCTTGGTGCCGCTCGGCACTTGGCACTCGGTGCTGCTCGGCGCCCAACAACTCCGCCATTGCGGCCGCCAGCGCAGGCCTCCTTGTGTCCTTACATCACCGTGCCTGGGCGCCGTGGCCTCGGATCCGGGAGGTACCGGAGATGACGGAAGTCTGCGGGCCGGATAATTACGGGAAAAAAAATACGTCTGTGGGCTGGATGATTTCGGGTTACGGGCCGCATTCGGCCCGGGGGCCGTAGGTTGCCGACCCCTGTCCTAAGGTAAGCCAGTGGGAACTGACTTTAAGGAGAACCTTAAACAGATCCAATTAACCAATCCGACTAAATAGGAGTCATCGAGTGAATGGCCTTGAAGATGAAACATTAAATCAAGACATATCTGCTGTCCCATCACATCTGAAAAATAATATTTAATTCTTGCAAATGTCGACTCCTCCAGTAGAGTTAATCTGCTAATTTTCTCATCAAACCTGAGCACACTTGCAGTGTGCAGATTAACTGATGGGTTTCCCTTCCCCAGTAGTGACATTGGCTGTGAAGTACATCAAGACTTCATGTGTCTGTGAAAGGCTTTATTTAATTTCTAGTCTTTCAAACAATTTCCTTTTCAGTGCGGCTGTGATAATCTGTAAAATGTATCCAGTCACAGTAGAGTCTTTCCTTCTTTTCTCCTATAACTGTTTTCTTCCTACTTTATATCTTCTAACGCTTATGTACATCACACAGATAAAGGGCAGCCATTGAAGAAACCTGTGACCATTTGATTACCAAATGGAGCAGGTTGAAGTCAGCAATAAAAAAATGGAACAAATTACAAATAGGTGCACAGATTCTGAATATAATCATATTTATTTGATAGGTGCACATATGCAATCTTGTCTAACACAAACCACTCCTAAAAGTAAGTAAGTAAGTAAGTTTTATTTATATAGCACGTTTTAAGTCAACTCGCATTGACACCAAAGTGTTTTACATAAAATAGGTAATAAGTTTCCATACAAACCATAGAAAAGGGTTAAAAAGATAAAGAAAATGGACACAACACATTATAGCGTTCAACACAAACGTCCCCCCACAGCAGGATCAAACATTTCCACTGTGGGGAAAGGCACCAGAAAGTTAAGTCCTCTTCCTCTGTGAAACATCCGAGGTCGGGGCCCATTTGTGGCCTTTCAGCCAGTCCGATAATTTTCAGGGCCCTCTTGCCGTGAAGATGGAACTTCGGCGTTGGGTAAAACATTCCTCAGCGGATTGGAAAGTCTGGAGCGGGGCACTCGTAGTCCTCAGGCCGCGCCGGTCGGAGCTCCAACCCCCGCAAACTCGATCCCAGGCTCCGCGGCGCTCCAAATCTAGTGGCGCCCGCGGCCGGATGCCCGCAGCCACAGCTCCGCGATGTTGGGAGTCGGCAGCCACAGCGCTCCGGAGCTTACCGCACGGCGACCCGGTAAGGCATCGCCGTTCCGTGTTGGTATCCCAGCGATGTGCCACCCCCTGTAACTGTAGTCCCAACCGGTCCCGGTTCTGACAGGAAACGCCGCTCCATTCTCAGGCAGCATCTCGATGGTAGGCCGCAAGGACGGGGCGAAGAAGCAGCTCGGAGGGATGCTGCCTCTTCGATCAGGTAGGGGACTAAGAAATAACGTTTCCCCCTTCCCCACCCCCACCCACCACATAAAAGACCTCCAACTAACATTTTACTAAGAGGACAGGACAGGACTTAAAATAAAAAAATGGTGAAGAGACATACTGTGGGCAGGCTGCCATACACAGGCGGCGCCCACTCCTGCACATCCGCCATCTTTAGGCCATATAAAATGAACTACAATATGTCCACAATGGAATGGCATGTGACTTCGAAGGGAACTGGCAGGTGTTGGGGAAACATTGCACTTTCCAGGCAGATGTTGTAGGTTTAGAGATGGTACAATTGGCCTATTGAGTAGCATATGTGTCAGACAACATGTTCCGTTCCTACTGTTAGAATATTGCAAATGCAGATCTCGGCCTCGCTTTTAAGGAATTTTGCACAACGGGTAATAAATTGGGCCATCGTTCAGTTGTGGTAAGGGAATACCTGGAATCTGTTGATCTTTGAAATGGAAGACTGCACTGTTGAGACACCTATTGCTGGGTTGGAGCTGACTCCTGTTTCTGAAGAAGAAAACCATTATTCAGTACTCACTAAAAACTTCAGAAAGCTGTAATTTAATGTTCCGATAGGTCAACTATAACACACAAGGTGACAGATTAAATCTACAGCCAACAGCTCCAGAGAGGCATATAAAATGTTCAAGCTTTCCTAGTTAATAAATAATAATCTTTCAAATTATGATATTGATTTTTATGGAGCCTGATCTCCACACAATGATTTTACTCTTTGTGTTGGAAGGAACTGCAGATGCTGCTTTATACCGAGGATAGGCACTAAATGCTGGAGTAACTCAGCAGGTCAGGCAGCATCTCTGGAGAAAAATAATAGATGATATTTTGCATCGGAACCCCCCATTTCCTCATTAAATTGCCTTCCTTCCCCTATCTCTCTCTCATCCCTGTAACCCATCCATTCTTCTTCCCCTGATGTTCATCTACTTTTTCCTTCTTTGCATCCATGCTATTTGCCTCAGTCGCTCTTTGTGTTTTGTGATTTACACATTCTCACCATTCTCGAACCAAAGAAGATTTTCTCCTGTATTTCCCATTGCATTCATTGATGAAATGCCTCAACATCTCGGAGGAGAAGACAAGTTAGACATGGAGAGGTTGTTTCTATTAAATGGGAATTTACAAGTCGGGGTGATGGTCAAGGATAAGAGCTCGGTCACGAGGACTGGAGAGGATTTCCTTCAGTCCGAGAGTTGTGAATCTTTGACATCACGTCTGTAGAAGGTTATCTGCCAATGACTTTATTTAATCTATGATTAGTAAATCTTGTGGAATCTTATGGAATTTTGAAGAATATCAAAATTAAGTTAATTTCCATCAGCTATTGTTAAGGTTCATTTCTTAAAACAGACAACTCACAATAGGTTAGATAAACCAACACAAGCTGATCATTTAGCCGGCGAGAGTGGCAGGGGATGCAAAGTCAAGTATGGAACACATACTTAACCCCCTTCTGAGCCATCACTCTAGTGAATGAAGACATACAGCATCTTTTATAGTGTTTTGGAAACAAAGTCACATGTTTATACAGCAATGACGTCTAACACAAATAAATCACAGGCTCTACCCATTCAAAGTATTCTTATTACTGATACAATACTATTGCCATCCTGTGGTTCTATCAATCATAAACTGTTGATCACAAATATTGAAAACAGGAACTTAGTCAAGAAGCACAACATTTATAATTCCGTCTTAACAATGTAAACTTTGATTGTCAGCTATCAACCAGAAGGCTTCTGTTTACAGTAACTTCTAACTCAGAAAGCACGTCCTCTCTCAAGGCTTCTGTTTACAGAAGGTAGCATCTTCTCAGGAAATGCATTCCCTGTCACCATTGTGGATGGTATTCTACTTGGCACATAACAGGAAGCAGCTTGAATGCAGTTTGAATGCTGGCCTCCAATTTCCTGATTACCCAGCCCATCTACAGCACAGAATCACAAAACCCAGTTTACTCAAAACCCAAAGAAGTCAAATTAATCTTTACTTAATAAAATACAATAAATATTTCATTATTAACTAGGATATTCTCACCATGATTTATTTCAAAACGCAGGCCTGGCGTTGTCTTTTGATTAATTTTTGTTATTGTCTCTTGATTAATTCATACTTGGGAACATTTCCAATGAGCTAACTCTGCAACATCCAAGAACACACTTATTTATTTGCTGCCCTTATGTGGGTGCCTTCAGTAGCAATGTTACAACATTTTGATATTTAAAAAATCAAGTCTTTAATTTATCCCATCAGATAAAAAGAAGTTTAATTTGACACCTAATTCACTTTCATATCTTCAGTATTAAAAAAGTTATGGCCATTTTCATACTCGGAAATTAGCATCTTGTTCCCTATTGCTTTTCCATTGACAACACAAAAGCTGTGATTGAGGACAGTCAAAAGCCCATAACTTTCTTAAAAATTAAGAGAACTGAAAGAAAGTTATTTTAGATTGAATCATTCTGAAACAAATATGAAACAATCTTACTTGGATGACCTGAAATTAAAGCATATACTTAGTTAGTTACCTAATTGTAGCTAATTACAAAATTCAATTACTAGATCTAAACATCTATCCATTTCTTAAGAAAAGATTAACATTTGTAAATAGCCTAAGTGTCCAAATACCATTCACACAAGAATTCACAATATAACATAATTTTTAAATCTCATTGTCATGAATTTATAGGCCAAATGGAAGGAGTTTAATGTTTAACTCCCGTAAATTAATGACCATTTTAATCATCTTTCAAGTGGGATTTTGTGGAACGTGATCAATTGGAATGTTGCGGTTTGCGGTGAATTTGAACTCCATATTGACAGGAAAAATACTGCTTGTTCGTATATTTACATAATCACATTTTCGCCAATGAAATTTTGATTAAAGTCATCCTAAGAAGCAAGTTTATTTATTTTTTTATTTTTTTATTTTATTTTTATTAGAAGTACGGTAAATTACAATTCTACACAACACATATATCTTAATACATTTTTAGTACCGCTTCATTTTTTTTTGAGCTTTAAGAAAAAGGTAGAAGTAAGGAAAGTAAAGAAAGTGCAAGAGAGTCGTGCAGTGCAAGAGTGTAAGGAAAAGAAAGCCCCTTAGGAAAGAAGTTAGAGAAGGAAGTAAAGTGAGAAAATAGACCCTAGAAAAGAGAGAAAGAGAAAATAGAAACAATCGCTCTATTATAACATTAAACTCCGCAGAAAGGGGACTACCAACCAAGTCTGTTTTTGTTATTTTACCTCCCGTTACCAGGTCCTGATTCCGCTTATTTATATATTTGTTTTTTTTAGATTACTATTGCACCTCATACTTGTAATAGGTCCAGAAACATAGACCACGTCTTTTGGAATTGGTCTGCTTTACCTGCTAGGAGGAATCTCATCTCTTCCAGATGTAATGTTTCAAACATATTTGATATCCACATTTTTATTGTTGGTGTCGGCGCATTTTTCCAGAACTAAGAAGCAAGTTTATATGTAAAATAAACGACTTACCTTATGTTTGTCCTCTACGTGAGATCCGTCCCGTTGTTGGCATTGACGGCATTAGAAGCAGCTTTTTTATTTTACTCCAGCGATTAAATTGTCCCGCGATTTAAAAAAAAAACTTCAGAGAACGCAAGTCGGAACAATTTTTCAGCATCAGCCTGCTGCCCACGAAAATATATCTTGGTCAAGCAGGAGAAAACGGCATTTTAATCCCGCACCCCCCCCCCCCACCCTCAAAGGCGCCAAAGTCACGCACACGGCCAGTGGCAGAACTGCAGCGCCGCTGACGGTAAATATTGTAACATACCTACCTTCAGACAAAGTTAGCATATGGCTTCCTGCCTGAAAGGCTAGAGTTTGGGTGCAGATCTCAAATCTGGGTTAAATTCACAGCCACCTGGTGTGGCTGATATTCATGGACAATCTTTGTTTGAGGCACCCTGAATAACAAATGGGAATCTGGACAGAGAGAATGCAACCACATGGAACCCAGTAAAGAGTAAATCTTTGCCATGAAATGTGGACTATTGTGTTCAATGGAGACGAGTGCTGAGAGTGTGATGAACCCAAACTCTGTGATGGGTTGGTGAAATTTCCAATGCTGAAAGGATTGCAACAGTGCGGCACAGTGGTAGAGATGGTGTCCTACATCGCCAGAGACCAGTGTCCGATCCTGAATTTGGGTGCTGTCAATACGGTGTTTGTACGTTTTCACTATGACTACATGGATTTTCTCTGGGTGCTCCAGGTTCCTCCCACATTCCAAAGACTTGCAGCTTTGTAGTTTAATTGGCTTCTGTAAATTGCTCCTAGTGCGTAGGATAGAACTAGATCGTTGGTCAATGCGGTCTCGGTGGGCCGAAGCCCTGGTTTCATGCTGTATCTCTAAACTATCTAAACTAAACTAAAAACTAAACTAAATTATAAGGGTGTGTTAATAATGGAGGGATATGGACAAAGCGCAGGCAGGTGGGACTAGTGTAGCTGGGGCATGTTGGCCGGTGGGGGCAAGTTAACCGTATAACCATATAACAATTACAGCATGGAAACAGGCCATCTCGGCCCTACAAGTCCGTGCCGAACAATTATTTTCCCTTAGTTCCACCTGCCTGCACTCATACCATAACCCTCCATTCTCTTCTCATCCATATGCCTATCCAATTTATTTTTAAATGATACCAACGAACCTGCCTCCACCACTTCCACTGGAAGCTCATTCCACACCGCTACCACTCTCTGAGCAAAGAAGTTCCCCGTCATGTTACCTCTAAACTTCTGTCCCTTAATTCTGAAGTCATGTCCTCTTGTTTGAAGTTGGTCCAAACGGTTTGTTTCCAAACGTGTCACTCAGTCTATGACTATATTGGACAAACAAATGATGGAGAAGGGAAGAGAGATCTATGCTGAGAGTTTTAGGTGAAGACTGTTGACAATTAATCTTCAGATTAAAAAATCTTTTCCACGGGAGGTCTAAGTGAAATTCGCATAACTAGTGTCAACTCTGCATTTATTTGATTTAACCCAGATAAAGACTCGTTGTCAGCCCCAAATGACACAAATTAACAAGCTCAGTCAAATAGGTCCTCTTGGAAGTTGACGTATCAAGATCTCACATGTAGTTAGTGGAGATGTGGATTTCAAAGGTCAAACGTCAAAACATTTATTTGCCATTTGTGCTTACACACATAGGAACTCTTGTGCGGTTGTTCAGAGAGTCAAGTCAAGTCAAGTTAAAAAGACACACAGAAGACACATAATCTATAAAAACATATACTTCTCTAGAACTAAAAAAGAAAGAAAATGCCTAAAACCCTATATAAAGGGGAAAGTGAGAGCATTGTAAATTACACAAACCCTATATAAAAAGTGTCGATTGCATTGTAAATTGCACAGGCCCAGGAGACAATATAATATAATATAATATGATGTGCTATGAGGTAGGTCAGGACATCAGTTCATGTTTCCAACAGGTAGGCTGAGACCTTGCATCTAAACTGGACATCCAACTGCCCAGTTAAATTATACTGAAAACAGAAAACGTTGGAATCAGCAGGTCAGATAGCACCTGTGGAAAGAGGAGCAGAGTCTATATTACAAATCGATGATCCTTCATCAGAATTGGTGAAATGAGAAACCAAACGATTTTTAGGTGGCCTATCCCCTTGCCTCCTCATTGCTTTGTGGGATTGAATCTTGCAAGTGTGGTCACTGGTTGAAGTGGATTCTAACTCAACAAGTAAATAAAGTGTTAACCTACTGGATCCCAATGCCTCCTTTAACTGTTCTTTGGATTATTGCCTGTTTGCTGTATGCATTGTTGCCAATCAAGGGAATCTTGAGCAGATTCTCCTGGAGAATTAAGCATTGATCAACTGTAACACATCATTATCCGGGGCTTATGTGGGACTAATGTGGCTGTGAAGGCAGAGCTCCATGGATATCAGCTGACCAGTGACAGGATCATGGATGAAGCTCCATCCTCTTCTCAGATTCCCTGATAACCTTGATTCTAACAGCCTAACTCACACCACTTCAACACAGAACATGGAAAAGTGTAGGACAGTAACAACCCCTTTGATCCACAATGTATGTGCCAAACTTGATGCCAAATTGAACCAATCTCATCTGCCTTCACATGATCAATTTTCCTCCATTCTCTGCATATCCATGTGCCTACTTTAACGCCTCTTAATGGAACACCACTAGGTTACCACTTTTTTAAATCATTTTTTTTTAATTAATTTATTTATTTACTTAAAAAAAAATTATTAGAAGCATTGAACATACATCTTAATCATGATATGCAACATAATACATTTTGTGTACAACTTATCTTTTTTTTTCTTTTAAAAACTTTAACCTATAATAGAAAAAAAGAAAAGAGAAAGAAGAGATTTTTTTCTAATCTACATTGCAACCCCTCATACACTCATCAACCTGAACATTGCTTTTACTATGACATTGGAAAGTCTAAATCAGTTGCAAGTCCTTTACGATAGACAGTACATACAGAATAAGTGCTTAGCAGACCAGCGGGATGGATCGAGATGGATTTGGTGGTTGTTGCAGGCATCCTCTGCCACGTGTGAATGGGGCATTTCTACGCACCTACTCATCCTCCTGCCCCACTGAGCTGCAACATCCAGGGGCTGGGTCTAGTTGAGCAGAGCTGGAATGCTGCACAGACTTGCTCACTCAATAAGTCAGTGAGGCTGGCTGGCTACCACAGCACCTGCACCTACTCGCTCTCCTATCTGATGTTCTAATCCCGACGGAGCAGGAATTTTAGTATTTGCATTGATACAGCCTTTGAAGAGTGCAAAGGATTCAGTGTTTGCGACAAGTTGAAAGAAACAGCTTTAGCACTCCCTCAATAGTAATTAAGATCCTGCAATGCCTTTCAACCAGACCATCATTTGAAATCGCATCTGACTTGGGATCAGGCTCAGGCCAAATTAAGGAGAATTTGTGTTCTTTGAAGCTTTCCTCTCCCTGTTTGTACTTGACCTGGATTTGATTAAATCTTGATCTCCAGCTGACTCTGCCTCACAGGAAAAGGCCTGGACAGAATTAAACTCTAAAACTTGAACTTATCAATGTAATCCAATAATTCTGCCAATGACACCCATAATCTTATCTTCCTTATACGCTGTAAGATCATTTTTTAATTATCTTTCGTCAATAAGCAGAGATTTTAAAAAAAAACTCCGCTGTTTGCACGGTACCTTTGAATGTAAGACTCACAGAATGGGAGATACACACAAACTGCTGGAGTAACTCAGTATCTCTGGAGTAAAAGGCTTGGTGACGTTTCGGGTTAGGACCTTTCTTCAGACATTCATGGATGTGCACAATGTCCTCATGAAGAAATGCATCCATGTATGGATTACTGAGAATGCCTGGTCCATTACTGCTACATGTGTGAAAGGACCATTTGGAATGGTATTGAGATTTTTGAGGACATGTATCAAAGTCCCGTGTAAGCGATAGTCATGGGCCATTGCACAAACTGCCAACTCACATCCACACCCCATCAGCTACCTATTGCCTCATCTACAATGCCCTCCATAATGTTTGGGATAATGACCCATCATTTATTTATTTGTCTCTGTACTCCACAATTAAAGATTTGTAATAGAGAAAATCACATGTGGTTGAAGTGCACATTGTCAAATTTTACTAAAGGCCATTTTTATACATTTTGGTTTCACTATGTAGAAATTACAGCTGTGTTTATACATAGTCCCCCAATTTCAGGGCACCATAATGTTTGGGACACATGACTTCACAGGCGTTTGTAATTGCTCAGGTGTGTTTAATTGCCTCCTTAATGCAGGTATAAGAGAGCTCTCAGCACCTAGGCTTTCCTCCAGTCTTTCCATCACCTTTGGAAACTTTTATTGCTGTTTATCAACACGAGGACCAAAGTTGTGCCAATGAAAATCAAAGAAGCCATTATGAGACTGAGAAACAAGAATAAAACTGTTATGGCCCTGCCTCATGGTGCGAGTCCACCCACGAGTGATCCCGAGTTTATAACAAATCAAACTTGTGGTAATCACGTAGAATTAATGTAGCGGGAACGTCTGAACTCGTAACGCTAACGGCAGATACTCGGGAAACTTGTTAACTCGTGAAAATCTTTCGACATGATGAAAGATTTCCACGAGTCAAATTTACTCTTGAAGTAAAAATTTAAAACTTTTAAACTCGTTGTAAGAACATAGTAGCCTGTGAGTTTGGCGGAGTGACGTGAGTCTACCGTGGGCAATCTTTAACTCAGCGGGACAGACAACATCTCTGGAGAGAAGGAATGGGTGACGGGATGACGTTTCCAAAATTCTGTTGCGTCTTTGTGTTACTCCAGCACTGTGTGTTCACTTTTTGTCAACCAGCATTTGCCCTTTCTTGTGTATGACATTATTTGTATCAGTTACAGTTACAGTTTGCCAAGAAGTACATAAAAGAGCAACCACAGTTCTGGAAAAAGGTCTTGTGGACAGATGAGATGAAGATTAACTTATATCAGAGTGATGGCAAGAGCAAAGTATGGAGGAGAAAAGGAACTGCCCAAGATCCAAAGCATACCACCTCATCTGTGAAACACGGTGGTGGGGGTGTTATGGCCTGGGCATGTATGGCTGCTGAAGGTACTGGCTCACTTATCTTCATTGATGATACAACTGCTGATGGTAGTAGCATAGTGAATTTTGAAGTGTATAGACACATCCTATCTGCTCAAGTTCAAACAAATGCTTCAAAGTTCATTGGCCGGTAGTTTATTCTACAGCAAGACAATGATCCAAAACATACTGCTAAAGCAACAAAGGAGTTTTTCAAAGCTAAAAAATGGTCAATTCTTGAGTGGCCAAGTCAATCACCCGATCTGAACCCAATTGAGCATGCCTTTTATGTGCTGAAGAGAAAACTGAATGGGGACTGGCCCCCAAAACAAGCATAAGCTAAAGATGGCTGCAATACAGCATCACCATAGAAGACACCCAGCAACTGCTGATGTCCATGAATCGCAGACTTCAAGCAGTCATTGCATGCAAAGGATATGCAACAAAATATTAAACGTGACTACTTTCATTTACATGACACTGCTGTGTCCCAAACATTATGGTGCCACGAAATGGGGGGACTATGTATAAATACTGCTGTAATCCCTACATGATGAAACCAAAATGTATAAAAATGACCTTTATTAAAATCTGATAATGTGCACTTTAACCACATGTGATCTTTTCTATTCCAAATCTCAAATTGTTGAATACTGAGGCAAATAAAAAAACAATGGGTTTTTGTCCCAAACATTATGGAGGGCACTGTATGGAAGATTTAGTGAGTTCCATTTTAGTGACCTCAGAACCTGCAAAACCAGAAAGGATGCAAGGCATCCTTGATCCCAAGGGATTGTCTGAAAAGGAAGCATTTTGTGTCTGAGTCTGTATGCCTGTAATGATGCTGCAAGCAAGATTTTCATTGTACCTGTACCTTACCGTACATGTGCATATGGTAATAAACTCAACCTGACGTGAAAAAATGTTAGCATGGTGGGAGACATCATTTTCTTTCAAATGAACATATTGTGATGAGCATGTTAACTTGTAAGTGCATTAAGTCAGCTTAGTATTCCGGATTCCTCGCCCTGCCTGTTCTGCTAGCAGTAATAAGGCAAGCCTTTGGTTGTGGCAGCAGAAGAGTTTTGCCTAGCTTGTGAACTTACAACTGGGCGCCGATCAGTTTGCAATTAAACCATTGCAGAAAAAGAACTGATCTTTCACATTCTCAGGATGTAATGAATCATTTTATAACTAATTAAGTACTTCCTTGAAGCACACTAAATGATTTAGTGTAGGAAATGCACCAGTCAGCATTCGCACAGGAATATCTTGCGTACGGCAGAGTTATAATGGCCAGATCTCCACCTACTGCATGTCGGTCAATAAGTGGAGTTATCAAGGGGTTATCTGGAAGAACTCCCTTACATTTATTAGTAACAGTGCCTTGGGATGTCTTATATCAAACTCATAGGGGAAACAAAGTTTAAAAATCCAGAACAATAAGAATTTAGAAACAAATAAAATTATCTTTAAAATTAAGAAATTTATCATTGTTAATGCCAATAGCGAATAACCCTTTATTTAAACCATCTCTTATTGATAAAACATATAACCAATGGGAAAGTCTCGGAATTTGAAGGATCGGGGATATGTACGAAATGGGAAACCTACTATCATTCCAACAATTACAATTAAAAATTTAAACTGAAAAACAACCAATATTTTAAATATCTTCAGATTTGCGATTTCATGAAAAAATATATACAAGGGTATCAAAAAATCTCCTGAATTATTGGAAGAAGTAATGAATCTTGAAGCTGACTCACAAAAATTAATATCATATTTATATAATAATATTCTAAATATAGACCTGCCATCCACAGAGGTACTTAGAGAAGAGTGGGAACGGGAACTAATGATAAAAATTACGAAGGTTACATGGGAAAAGTATTTGATATATATTCACAAATGTTCGATTAATGTAAGACATAATCTAATTCAATTTAAAATTTTACATATATTATATTATTCAAAAACAAGATTGAACAAATTTTATCCAAATATATCCCCCATTTGTGATAAATGTCTATCCCAAAACGCAACTAAAACACACTCCTTAGTTTCCTGCATTAAACTTTATAGATTTTGGAGTGATATTTTCGAAATATTTACAAAATTATTCAAGATAAGAATGGAACCTAATACTGAAATGATTATATTTGGAATAATGGAAGGTGGGAATAAATTGAACACATCTCAAAATTTATTTTTTAACTATGGTTTAATAATAGCAAAAAAATTAATACATAAATTTTGGAAAAATACATCAATACCAACGCTTAAAATGTGGATTGCAAGTATGTTGGACACCGCACATCTTGAGGAAATGCGATTCCTCCTAATGAATAAATCAGACCAATTCATAACAAGTTGGTCTCCATTCGTCGTGTTTTTGGAATCATATGGTGCAACACAATTGTAAAAAATAACTGTTTCAGGACTGGACGAGGGTTGGTCAAGATTATAAATAATGATCTCCTTACACTATTTAATTTTTTTAAATTTTTTTTTCTTCATGTCTTATTCTCTTTTTTTCTATTTTCTTTTTCTCAACTTTCTTCACTCATTCGTCTTTCTTCTTTTTCTTCGCACACTATACATCTCACGCTTTTCTATCCTTTACTATCTAATTTCTTTTTCTTATTCTAATCTTTCTTTAAAATAACAAAAAAAAATAAGAAGCTGTACATAAAATGTATTATGAAAATATATATTAAGCACTTTGGTGCCATATGATTGTTCTTACTTCTAATAAAATAAAATATAAAAAAAAATAAAAATCCAGAACTAAATACCTCTTGTCAGTACAGCTTTCCCTCAGTACTGCAATGGGAATTAAATCAAGCTGGTGACTCAGACCAGGAGATGGGGATCAGAAGCTGATCTCAGAGGCAAAGTGTTGCTCACTGAACCCCAGTGGTTACTTGTTCTGAAAGTATTAGAACATTTATAGATTTGTTCTACCTGCTGTTTGAATATTACATGGCTTCCTACACCGTTTAGTTTAGCAACACAGCATGAAATAAGTCCTTCGATCCACCGAGTCCACACCGGCTATTGATCACCCTTTCACACGAGTTCTACTGTAAGTTACCACTTTCATATCAACTCCCTTCACATTAGGGGCAATTTTACAGAGGCCAATATGATGGCACAACTGGTAGAGCTGCTGCCTCACAGCACCAGAGACCCAGGTTCGATCCTGGCCTCAGGTGCTCTCTATGTGGAGTTTGCATGTTTTTTCGGTGACTGCGTGGATTTCCTCTCAGTGCTCTGGTTTCCTCTCGCCTCTTTAGAATGTGTGGGGTTGTCGATTAATTTGTCTCTGTAAATTGCCCTTAGTGTGCAGTGAGTGAATATAAAAGTGGGATAACTTAGAACTGGCGTGAACGAATGATTGATCGGCATGGATTCGGTTGGTTCAAGGGCCTGTTTCCATGCTATATCTTTCAATCAAACGTATGTGGCAAGTACTCTAGCAACACATAAAAAGATATATGGATAGGAAAGTTTAGAGGGATATGGACCGGTGGCCGGTGGGACTAGATAAGGCATCTTGGTCAATGTGGGCAAGCTGAAGGGCTTGTTTCCATGCTGTATGTCTCAATGACTCTCATATACATAGAAACATAGAAAATAGGTGCAGAAGGTGGCCATTCGGCCCTTCGAGCCAGCACCGCCATTCATTGTGATCATGGTTGATCGTCCCCTATCAATAACCCGCGCCTGCCTACTCCCCAAATCCCTTGAATCCACTAGCCCCTAGAGCTCCATCTAACTCTCTCTTAAATCCATATAATAATATAATACAATTGAAATAAAGAAAAATTCTGACAATATGTTTCTTAAATACTCACAAAACTGCCTGGCTGAGTTTGTTTTACATCTTGTGGTGAATCTCTGGAACTCTCTGCCACAGAGGGTAGTTGAGGCCAGTTCATTGGCTATATTTAAGAGGGAGTTAGATGTGGCCCTTGTGGCTAAGGGGATCAGGAGGTATGGAGAGAAGGCAGGTACGGGATACTGAGTTGGATGATCAGCCATGATCATATTGAATGGCGGTGCAGGCTCGAAGGGCCGAATGGCCTACTCCTGCACCTAATTTCTATGTTTCTATGTTTGTATCTGGTAGATTTTCTTACTAAATTGATTTAATTTAATTTTAAGGTAAAGTTGCTTCATTCCAGGTTTGACCACTTGGTGTCAGTGTTAGACTTGCTTCAATCCAGTTAAATTGCAGGTTCCACCTTTCCAATCTTAATAACAACCAGGAAGTCACCGCAAGGCTTTTTAATTTCCCCACTTTTACATCAAAGCTGAAATTATAGATCCGATCTCATGTATATTTCACAGTCAGCCTTGGATTGAATAGAACTGCAACAAAAGGCCCAGAGAGGTGGTCAGTGTCAGAACTCAGCCTTTGAGCAGTGAGAGATGGCAGCACTTGGCATAATCCAGGCCAACAAGAAAGATTTTCATGCTGTGATTGGGACTATAAAGAAATACATGGGCATAAATAAAACATGTCCTTGCTAAAAGAAAGATGCTGTTGTGCACAGTATCGTAAATCACAGTATGTTGATTTAAAACTAGACTGTGTATAACCATTTCCTACCTGATTCTGAGCTGAACCCCCCCCACCCAACCTTTCTCCCTAAAACATTTCTCTTTTCACAAGTCTATTTTCCTCTGTCCTAATATCTTCTTTGGTAACTTGGTGTCAGTATACACTTGGTGACATTGGTGTGTAATGCCTTGGGAAGATTAGCTTCATTAAAGGTGCTATAATAATGCATGGTGCTAATAAACACACAATAACCTACTTAAAGCAATAATAACACTTTCCCAAGGTGAAACACAGAGTGCAAAGCGATTCCCAAGCGAAAACGACAACCTTTACATGCTAATCCATGTTTTGCATTTGTTACATATACAAATGGTGTTTGTCAAACAGTTGAATAATTTACCAGGGAAATAATGGTAAAATTAAAATGATAATTTCCTCATGCATTTTTCATTTTCATAACATTGATTTCATCTTGTACTTGCACAGTTCTTCTCATGACAAATGACTGAAAACATTACGCACAAGTTACTTTTAATTACCACCCAATGTCACACGTAAAACTATAATTTCCTGACCTTCGTTTGGTCTGTTCCTGGTAAACAGCCAAAAAATTGTACAAAGTCAGTGGATTAATTGCTTATATTTTTCTCCAGCTTTTCGGTCTAAAGTTCTCCAGAAACACTGTGAAATAAATCTGAGAATGCAATGGAAAATGGTAGTGTCAAGAAATATTTTCTCTGCCCCAATCTGCATACCTTGGTCAGCACTCGTTGTGGAACAGAATTTATTCAGTACTGTATCATGAACAATTCAGAACTTCCTGGAGGGGAACAAAAATCCCAGTTATTATGGATTTTATTAATCTTTGAGTGATCTCAGTGTGAGTACCTTACACTCTCTCTCTCCCATGATGTATAATGGACAGGAAACAGTTACGTTTTCTCCAGAGCCAGAGTAATTGATGTTCTCCCAATTTAATTGAAGCTATTTCACTCTGCATTCCTTTTAACCCGGTGGGGGAATGAATTTCCATTACAAGGCTTTGTTTTTTTTTTACTAAGAATGAGGCCTGCAGTATATAATTTTTATCATTACATGAACAACAGCTGTCATTTTCATTGCAGTTAACCAATGGAAGAGTGCTGTGGATTCAGCTGCAAGCATCCTGACCTAATTCTGTACCTGAAATAAAAATCAGAAAAAGGCTGGAAATGCTCAGCAGGTCTGATGGCATCTGTGGTGAGGGAATCAGAGCTGCTAGTTCAGGTCGAAGACCATCAGAAGAAGGCAGGAGAATAGGCGTGTAGAACGTATCTGCAGATGCTGGTTTAAACCGAAGATAGACACAAAGAGCTGGGGTAACTCAGCGTGACAGGCAGCATCTCTGGTGAATAGGAATAGATGAGGTTTCGGGTCGAGACCCTTCTTCAGACAAAATCGGATTGAGAGGGAAAGATAGATCAGCCGGTGGTAAATGCCACAGTAGACTTGATGGACCAAATAGCCTAATTCTGCTCATAGATTTTATGAACTAGGAAGAGAGAAAGACAAGTTAGTTTTGGGGGGTTGGGGGGGGGAAACCGAATGATTAAAGTATCACTTGTGACCCAAGTTCGTCACCAATATTAAAGGTTTGATATTATAATATCATTGGAGAGAAGGCAGCTAAGTGTTTCAGACAGCTTCTCTGCAGAACAAAGGTAAAGATGCATTCTTACTTTATTTTTAGTTCATCTCTGCCTGGCACCAGACTTATAGTACAATTAAATACATACACTACATGCATGCCCAGCCAAGAGTTGAATACAAATATTAGCAGATGGTTTAACCTTCTTATTGACTGGGTCATCCCATGATGTTTACATTATGTCCTTGAGCCTCAACAATGGCCAGTATTCCATATCCTCCTGATCTCAGCTGGTGCAGTCTAATGTCAGAGGCCCTGCTGGATGAATGTAGTCACTCCCATGGTAGCTCACACCCAGTTAGTTCTTCATTTTGTAACATAGTTCTCCATTTCCATATACTTGCTTGTGTATTTCATACCCACTTATACAATGCTGTTTTTGCACTGGACATCTAGAGTCATAGAGTCTTACGGTCCATTCGGCCCAACTTGCCCTCGCCAACCAGCATGTCCCATCTACACTAGTTCCACTTGCCTATGTTTCTCCCATACCACTCTACATCTGTCCTATCCATGAACCTGTCTAAATGTTTCTTAAATGTCGCGATAGTACCTGCCTCAATGATCTCCTCCGGCAGTTCGTTCCACACACCCACCACCCTTTGTGTGAAAAAAATACCTCTCAGGTTCCTATTAAATCTTTCCCCCTCACCTTAAGCCTTTGTCCTCTGGTTCTCGATTCCCCTACTCTGGGTAAGAGACTCTGTGCATCTACCTGATCTATTCCTCTAATATCTCCAATAAATTTAAATTGCAAAGAAGGTGGGAGGGGTGGGGAGGGAGAGTGCGGGTGGAGGGGTGGTTGTGGTGGTGGGGAGGGGGTGTGGAAGGATCTTTGATGAAATATTAACTGTGTTTCTCTTGCTACCGATATTGTATGACTTGCTGAGCATTTCCACCATTTTCCGTTTGTATTTTAGATTTTTGATGATTTTGATTTCCAAATCTTTAACTGGTTGGATCAAGGTCTGCTGCACAAGCAACCGACAAGTTTAAGTTCAAGTTCAAGTGAGTTTATTGTCATGTGTCCCTGATAGGACAATGAAATTCTTGCTTTGCTTCAGCACACAGGACATAATAGGCATTTACTACAAAACAGATTAATGTGTCCATATACTATAATATAAATATATACACACATGAATAAATAAAATGATAAAGTGCAAATAACAGATAATTGGTTATTAATAATCAAAGTTTTGTCCGTGCCAGGTTTAATAGCCTAATGGCTAATGGGGAAGTAGCTATTCCTGAACCTGGTTGTTGCAGTCTTCAGGCTCCTGTACCATCTACCTGAAGGTAACAGGGAGATGAGTGTGTGGCCAGGATGGTGTGGATCGTTGATGATACTGCCAGCCTTTTTGAGGCAGCAACTGCGATAAATCCCCTCGATGGAAGGAAGGTCAGAGCCGATGATGGACTGGGCAGTGTTTACTACTTTTTGTAGTCTTTTCCTCTCCAGGGCGCTCAAATTGCCGAACCAAGCCACGATGCAACCGGTCAGCATGCTCTCTACTGTGCATCTGTAGAAGTTAGAGAGAGTCCTCCTTAACAAACCGACTCGCCGTAATCTTCTCAGGAAGTAGAGGCGTTGATGAGCTTTCTTGGTGATTGCATTAGTGTTCTCGGACCTTGCCTTCAATACAATAAAACCTCCCATTATCAGGTTTTTAAAAATTGATGGCAACCAAGGAAGTTAATAGAATGTGTGGAATTAATGTAATAGAAATGAGGTGAGTTTGACACCTTAAGCAAAAGGTGCTCAAGCTGAAAGAATGTCGTCAAGTCATGTTTATTTGTCACATACACATACGAGATGTGCAGTGAAATGAAAGTGGCAATGCTCGTGGACTTTTGTGCAAAAAGACAAATAACCAAACAACCAAACAAACTATAAACACAATCATAACACACATATATACCTTTACATAATAAATAATGGAAGGAAAAACGTTCAGTAGAATTAGTCCCTGGTGAGATAGGCGTTTACAGTCCGAATGGCCTCTGGGAAGAAACTCCTTCTCAACCTCTCTGTTCTCACCGCATGGCAACGGAGGCGTTTGCCTGATCGTAGCAGCTGGAACAGTCCGTTGCAGGGGTGGAAGGGGTCTCTCATGATATTGTTGGCTCTGGAGTTGCACCTCCTGATGTATAGTTCCTGCAGGGGGGCAAGTGAAGTTCCCATAGTGCGTTCGGCTGAACGCACTACTCTCTGCAGAGCCTTCTTGTCCTTGGCAGAGCAATTCCCAAACCAGATGGTAATGTTCCCGGACAAGATGCTTTCCACCGCTGCTGCGTAGAAGCACTGGAAGATCCTCGGAGACACTCTGAATTTCCTCAATTGCCTGAGGTGGTAAAGGCGCTGCCTTGCCTTACTCATGAGTGCTGAGGCGTGTGATGCCCATGTCATATTCTCGGAGATGTGGACTCCCAGATATTTAAAACAGTTCACCCTATCCACAGGATCCCCATTTATCCTCAATGGAGTGTACGTCCTCGGATGATGTGCCCTCCTAAAGTCCATGATCAGCTCCTTCATTTGTTTGATGTTCAAGAGGAGGCTGTTATCCTGTCAACAGAGTGCTAGACCAGCCACCTCCTCCCGGTAGGCCTTCTCATTGTTGTCTGAGATCAGGCCCACCACCACAGTGTCATCAGCAAACTTAATTATTGAGTTGGAGCTATTGAGTATAGAAGCTGGGATGTAATGTTAAAAGTGTACAAGGCATTGGTGAGACCAAATCTGGAGTATGGTGTACAATTTTGGTCGCCCAATTATAGGAAGGATATCAACAAAATAGAGAGAGTACAGAGGAGATTTACTAGAATGCTGCCTGGGTTTCAACAACTAAGTTACAGAGGTAGGTTGAATAAGTTAGGTCTTTATTCTCTGGAGCGCAGAAGGTTAAGGGGGGACCTGATAGAGGTCTTTAAAATGATGAGAGGGATAGACAGAGTTGATGTGGACAAGCTTTTCCCTTTGAGAATAGGGAAGATTCAAACAAGAGGACATGACTTCAGAATTAAGGGACACACGTTTAGGGGTAATATGAGGGGGAACTTCTTTACTCAGAGAGTGGTAGCGGTGTGGAATGAGCTTCCAGTGGAAGTGGTGGAGGCAGGTTCATTGGTATAATTTAAAAATAAATTGGATAGGCATATGGATGAGAAGGGAATGGAGGGTTATGGTATGAGTGCAGGCAGGTGGGACTAAGGGGAAAAAAAATTTGTTCGGCACGGACTTGTAGGGCCGAGATGGCCTGTTTCCGTGCTGTAATTGTTATATGGTTATATGGTTATATGGAACCTAGCCACACAGTCATGTGTGTACAGGGAGTACAATAGGGGGCTGAAGACACAACCCTGGGGCGATCCTGTGCTCAGGGTGAGGGACTTCGATGTATTCCCTCCCATCTTGACTACCTGGGGCCTGGTGGTGAGAAAGTCCAGGACCCAGGCACACAGGGAGGTGTTGAACCCCAATTCCATTAGCTTCCCGGCCAGTCTGGTGGGGACTATCGTGTTGAAGGCTGAACTGTAGTCTATGAACAACATCTTCACGTAGCCTCCCTTCTGGCTGTCCAGATGGGAGAGAGTGGTGTGCAAGACCTGGGAGACCCCATCGTCCGTGGATCTGTTAGGACGGTATGTGAACTGCAACGGGTCCATGTTTTCCGGGGGCGGAAGACGCAGATGTGTTTCTTCACCAGCCTCTCAAAGCATTTCATGACTACCGAGGTAAGGGCCACCGGACGGTAATCATTCAGCCAGGCAGGGGAGGCATGCAATGTGATGGCACTATTACCAAAATTCTGCAAACCTGGGAATGGATGCCATCGGTCACGCCTGCATTTATTAGCCATTCTAAACTTTCCCTGGTACGACTGGCTGGGTATTTCTGGAGGGAACTTTGTTCCCAATGGAATGGATGGATTTCAAGTCACAGACCAGAAGAATCCTGGTCAGAATGATTTTGCAAACTGGTACCAGCCAATACTGGTACCAGCTTTTTATTCTAAATGTTTTATTTAATTACTTGATGCCCAAGCTGCATGGGGGCAATTCAAATTAATGCATCGGAATCAATAGTCTAGACCATGGCTTGCCAACAGCTTAACCACTATGTGTTTACCTCATGATTACATGTTTTCCATATTTAATTATGGCATGCAAGCATTACCATTGTGCCCATCATGTTTCTGCTAACTCGCAAAGCTATTCCACTTGCTTCTTATTTATCTGCAACCTATTCTATCTGCGTCCCCTTCAACATCCCCTCCGCCCGCCACATCCTACCACTTATGGAAATAGTGGGAGCAATTTATTTGGCCTGTTAGCCGACCAATGTACATCTCCTTGCAATGAGGGAGGTAACCAGGGCTCCCAGAGGAAACCTATGTGGTCATAGGGAGAATGTGCAAGTTGCCATGGGCATTGATGGAGGTCAGCAACAAGCCCGGGCCACTGGTACTGTTAGAAATGCCCCTGTCCCACTTAGGAAACCTGAACAGAAACCTCTGGAGACTTTGATCCCCACCCAAGGTTTCCGTGCGGTTCCCGGAGGTTGCAGGTGGTTGCCGGAGGTTGCAGGTAGTGGACGCAGGTAGGGAGACTGACAAAAAACCTGCGGGAATTGCACGGAAACCTTGGGTGGGGCGCAAAGTCTCCAGAGGTTTCCATTCAGGTTTCCTAAGTGGGACAGGGGCATAAGTGTACCACTGCCCTGTGTTGATTACGGGATAAATAATGGATTTGGCAATGATGGAGAAATTCTTTGAACTTCCATAAAATAATGTTTTAGGGTGGTTTCATCTCATAACTATATCTCTCCTAGAACCTGATCGACTGACCCCTTCTAGCTCCACCTACCATCCACCTCTGTATTCCAACTCCACTCCTGACCTCCCCACCTGACTCCATTTGCCCGTCATCTATTAACCCTTCTCAGTCGACCTATCATCTACTGGTCCATGCCATATCTCACATCCTCTCTTTTGCTTTGCTCTCAGTCCCGAGGCAGGGTCTTGACCTGAGATGTTGACAATTTTACTTCGGAGTCACGTGAGTGACTACGTGAAGAACCCACCCAGCGCGCAGGCGCGGCACTACGTCAGCAGTGCAACAGCGGCAGCAGCTGGAGTCAGGCTCTCCAGCTGCAGCATAAAGACAAGACCTCAGGTAAGTGCCTTTTTTGTATTACAGAGTCGCTCCAGGGAGAATTATGGCCTCTCGAAAGCGACCAGCCAGGAGGACTGCCTGCCCAACTCCACCCGAGGAGGGGTCCATAGCGGGACGGCAGCCTCTCGCAGCGGAGGAGCCTTTTCAACGCTCCCGCTCACCCGACACCGAGCCGCCCCCAGTGCTGCAGATATCGACGCCCCGCACAGGGAGGAAAGCCACTCATAAGACCGACCGGCCGGTGTCCTCCGATTCGGAGGAACGGGAACACTCTCCACCACCGAAAAGGGGAGACGCTCGGATCAGCTGCATGAGGCAGCTCCTAGAGCGCATGATTGATGAGGAGATGCAGGCTAGGCATCTCCCAGGAGGACGGGCTTTGGCCTCCTCCTCTCCACACCCTTCTGTACCCTCTATGTTCGAGGGCAGTAAGGGAGGCCAGGACTGGGCTGGCCTATCCCAAGGGCAGGCGGAGGATACCATCAGCATGCCGGGCGTGCTAGAAGAAGAGCTACTGGGTGTAGTGGGCCGATACGCAGCGCCCCCAACGACTGGGATGGTATTGCCACCCACAATGGCGGCCAGCATAAACAGGCTGTCCAACAACCCGCTGCAGGACAAGGCCGTCCAGCAGGCCCTTGACACGTACACAGCGCCAGAGAATTGCGAGGCGCTGAGGGTCAAAACGGTCAATGGGCAGATATGGAACCAGCTGGGGCAGCAGATCAGGGCTCACGAAGTCAAGATGCAGCGAGTCCTGAAGCTCCACTCAGCAGCCATCACCGCCTTTGCTCGGTCCGTTGGGAATGAAGACCTAACCATACCCCAGCAGGATGCTCTCGCACTGATGTGCAGCACCACCTATGAGCTCAATAGCCTACGGAGGGACAACATCAGGCCTGCCCTCAACCCAACATACGCAGGCCTCTGCAAAGCTCCAGCGCCCGAACAAGCGGCGCTGTTATTTGGTGCAGATCTGGCCAAAAGACTGAAGGAGTTGGAAGAGGCGGCCAAACCAGTAGGCCTCATGAGAGCAGGGCCAGGACCGAGCAGGGTGAAGACACCCAGTTGGCAGCACGCCTCGGCAGCCACCAGCAGGTACCGAGCTGGTGACCGCCTCCCACTACCCCCAGAGCTCTTTTTTAGAGCGGGGCCCAGGGCGGAGCCGTGGGAAGATGCGCTGCCCCACCGCAGCACCAACACGGACAACCTTGGGCCAAACCTACCGAAAACGGCCCCACAAATAAACATGGAGGTAGGTGGGTCTGGTTCCTGTCAACATACACAGACAAAGGGTGTTGTATTAACAGGAGGACGTTTGAGGTTCTTCAAGCATGTTTGGTGCTCCCTTACTAACAATAAGTTTATACTCAACAGTATTAGTGGATACAAAATTGAATTCAAACCAGGCATAGAACCGCCAGTTCAGCACATGCCCCAAAGGGTATTCCTTCCCTCAGCAGTTGAGAAGGTAGAAGGACAAGCTGAACTTGATCGGCTCGTGGCTAAAGGCATCATAGAAATGACCACACACGAGCCGCAAGAATTTGTATCAAATATTTTTCTCAAATCCAAAAAAGATGGTGGATGTCGCATTATTATTGATCTGACGTCACTTAATCAGTCTGTTGAGTATCAACATTTCAAAATGGAGACATTTGTCACTGCCAGACAACTGATCTCCAAGGGATACTACATGGCAAGCATAGATATCAAAGATGCTTACTATTTGGTACCCATTCATAAAGATTATTATAAATATCTGAAATTTATCTGGATGGGCCAGCTATGGCAGTACCGAGCCTTGCCCAATGGTTTAACGACAGCTCCCAGACTATTTACAAAAATTCTCAAAGTGGCCATGAAAAAATTGAGAGAACTAAAACATTTAGTCGTGGCCTATCTGGACGATGTTCTCATATTAGGGAGAACAAGGGAACAAGCTGTCGCAGGAGTTTTAGCCACTAAACAACTCCTTGAAACTTTGGGATTCATCCTTCACCCAGATAAATCAATATTGGAGCCTACTACTAACATGGATTACCTAGGCTTCACTATTGACACTATTCACATGACTGTCACTCTGCCCAGAGACAAAAAAGTTTCACTCATCGAAGCTTGTAACCATTTAATTGCTACACCGCAACCTAGGATACGGCATGTAGCCAGAGTTATTGGCTCTATAGTAGCAGCATTCCCGGCTGCCCAACATGGGCCCTTGCATTATCAAAATTTACAAAGAGCAAGGACTCATGCATTACGCCTTAATAGGGGGCATTATGACCGCAAAATGGAATTACCCACTGAAGCCAAATCAGAACTTCAGTGGTGGGTTGATAATATTTGGCACAGTCACAGTCCTATCACCGTAACCAATCCTAACATAACCATTGCAACGGATGCCAGTGCTTTAGGCTGGGGAGCTACTAACTCCATAGACAGCACAGGTGGCAGATGGACTAACTCAGAGGCATCGCTACTACAATCACTGGGCATTAACTTCTTGGAAATGCTCGCCGCCTTTTATGGGCTAAAAGCATATGCATCTGATATGCGGCACGTGCATGTTAGGATTATGATCGACAACACTACGGCGGTATCTTATATCCAGCACATGGGTGGCATAAAATCAGTATCATGCGACAAATTAACTGCTATAATCTGGCAATGGTGTGTCGAGAGACATATTTGGCTATCAGCTGCCTATTTACCAGGCAAGCTAAATTTAGTGGCGGACACCAGGTCACGAAAATTCAACGACAACATCGAATGGATGTTGGACCCAAAATTATTTGCTAAAATTGTCAAGCAATATGGTACGCCAGATATAGATTTGTTTGCGTCTAGGTTAAATCACCAACTACCCATGTATGTGGCTTGGGAACCAGACCCAGAGGCAGCAGCGGTAGATGCCTTCACGCTGGATTGGGGAAATTTCTTTTTCTATGCTTTCCCTCCCTTCTGCCTCATCAGTCGGGTACTCCAGAAAATTCAGGCAGACTCAGCCTCTGGCATTCTGGTCGTGCCCGACTGGCCTACCCAACCATGGTTCCCAATGTTCCACGACATGGTGGTAGAGACACCTATGGTCCTTCATAACCACCCCCAATTATTGACTCACCCGGTAACTGGCATTAGCCATCCATGCCACCAAAATTGAACCTCCTGGTTTCCAGATTTTGAACAGACCTTACCGGGGATTGAGGTTATCAGAGAGAACAATCACCACCATGTCGGCATCCCTGCGAGTTTCCACCAAAAAACAGTACCTGACCTACATCAGGAAATGGGAACAGTACTGTCTGGGAGCAGGGACATCCTACAAGACGGCTTCGATCTCGGATGTGCTGGAGTTCCTGGCCCACCTGCACCATGACCTCAAGATGAGCTACAGTGCCATCAATACAGCTCGGAGCGCACTGTCCGCATACCTCATGCCGATAGGACAGCATAGTGTGGGATCCCACCCTCTGGTCATCAAACTCCTTAAGGGGATCTTTAACACCAAACCCCCTACACCTAGATACACCCACATGTGGGATGTGAGTGTAGTTCTGACACACCTTCGAGGTTGGCCTCCGGTGGGATCCCTGAGCCTGGAACAGTCCACTTATAAGACCCTTATGCTCATGGCGCTTGTCTCAGCTCAGAGGGTTCAGTCGCTCCATCAGCTAAATCTGAACTACATGGTGACCACCCCAGATACCATTACTTTCACCATGCCGGGGTTGGTAAAACAAAGCAGACCAGGTACATCCAACTCCCCGTTGATCTTCCGGGCATACCCTCCAGAACCCAGGCTGTGTGTGGTGACCCACCTTCATCATTATTTAGACACTACCCAAACTCTTAGAGGGAGAGAAAAAGCCTTATGGGTTAGCCACAAAAAGCCTTTTGGACGGGTTACCAGCCAGACTTTATCCAGATGGTTGAAACAGGTCCTTAACATGGCAGGGATTAACACAGATGTTTTTAAATCCCATTCAACCAGGGCAGCGTCCACCTCAGCGGCGGATAGGATGCAGGTTCCCCTAGACCACATCCTCAGAGCAGCGGGATGGTCTAGGGAATCGACTTTTCAAAAATTCTACAGGAAACCGCTGATGGAACAGGACGTCTTTGCGGAAAGCATTTTAGAAACCGCAAAGTTATGATTTAAAAGCCCAGGGGAGCTATTTTTGTTGTAGTTAATAAACATTTCTTTTATAACTAAACAAACTTGTTGGTCTTTAGATACCACTTCCTCCCTCGATGATCTTTCGGCAGTGAGTGATATAACTGTTACACGGTTTGAAATCACAGACCTTTGAAGTCTTCACGTAGTCACTCACGTGACTCCGAAGTAAAATAGTAAGATTAAACGAGTACTTACCAGTACGAAGTTTGATCTGTATTTTATGAGGAGTTACGATGAGGGATTACGTGCCCTCCGCTCCCACCCTCATTATATAGATCAAATTCGGACTGATGTCTCGTTCGTCTTTACTATCTTTACTTCAACTAGTGTCTATCTGTGATTCCACACCGCTGCTTGGAAGTATGCCGCGCCTGCGCGCTGGGTGGGTTCTTCACGTAATCCCTCATCGTAACTCCTCATAAAATACAGATCAAACTTCGTACTGGTAAGTACTCGTTTAATCTTACTATTAAACCCCACGGATGCTACTTAACCTGTTGCATTCCTCCAGCAGATTGTTTCTTGCTCTTGTTGATCATCTTCCACTTAATAGTTGCAAAACCGGGCAAGCAGCAAAGCTCGATGTTGCTCTGACATCAGCAACTCACTTTGATGGAGTTGGTCAGGCATTAATGTTTGGGAAAGGAAAGAGAGTTAAGGAGAATGTAGAATGGCAAGATGTGGCTACTTAAATAATAAATAATTGGAAAGAAATTGGAAATTAGCACGGAGCTCATTTTCCCCACGCTCTGGAATCTCAGATAGATGTGCCTTTATGGAGAGTGTGAACTCGCGGCATCTCTTCTTGATGGATACAGAATTCTTGTGTTTGTAGACAATTCTTGTGTTTGTCATGAAATATCAAGGATGTGGGAATGTAAAGTTTAAAAAAAAGACTGCAAAAACCTTAAATTAAGACTTTAGAACAAACATAGAACAGCACTGTGCCGGAACAGGTCATTCAGCCCACCATGTTTATGCCAACCATGAGGCCAATCTAAACTAATCCCACCTGTCCACACATTGTTTGTATTCTCTACTTGTTCATACGTCTGTCCAAATGCCTCTTAACATGTTGCTTTTGTATCTACTCCTAACACCTCTCCTGGCAGCTCCTACTCTCTGTCTTTTAAAAATATGCCTCGTAAACCACCTTTAAACCTTCCCCCTCTGACCTTAAACCTATTCCTTTTAATAATTGATTATTCTACCTGGGAAAAATACTCTATTTACCCTATCATTGCCTCCCTTAATTTTATATGCTTACTAGACCAAGGTCAGACCTATTGGGTCTGCTCCCCAACGTAACCGTTCCCTACCCGTAGTCCCCACGGGAGACGTGGTCCTCCAACTCAAACCGTTCCCACACCAAATCCTGGCATCACATCACTCCAGTCCTCAACCAACTTCACTGGTTTCCCATCTCCCACCGGATCACGTACAAAATCCTGATCCTCACCTACAAAGCCCTCCACCATCTGGCCCCCACATATCTCACTGACCTCATCTCCCCCTACCAACCCTCACGGTCCCTCAGATCCACTTCTGCCGGTCTCCTCTCCATTCACAAATCCAACCTCCGCAGTTTTGGGGACAGAGCCTTCTCCAGGGCAGATCCCAGGCTCTGGAACTCCCTCCCCCAACTGATCCGCAATTCCGTGTCTCTCACCATCTTCCAGTCCCGCCTCAAGACCCATCTCTTCACCTCTGCCTATTCTTAGCCCCACGTCCCCCTCCCTTTTCATCTGTGCATTAATTGCCTTATTATTGTGTTTTGTATTGAATTCTGTCTTTACTTTGTGTACTAGTCATGTCTCTACCATTTATTTCATTCCCCTTACATGTTTTTCCTCTACCTGCTAAATTTTTGTAAGGTGTCCTTGAGACGCTTGAAAGGCGCCCATAAATAAAATTTATTATTATTATTATTATTATGTTCCCGAACATAAGATTCCAGCACTCAGCAGTGCGGCTGTTTTTAAATGGCGTCTTTGAAGCGAGAGGCGGGTTGCCAGCAGCCGTTATGGTCACTGGCCAGCTGGAGGCGACAAAATGAGTGAGTGTGGGGGGGGGAGGATAGATAGATAGATAGATAGATAGATAGATAGATAGATAGATAGATAGATAGATAGATAGATAGATAGATAGATAGATAGATAGATAGATAGATAGATAGATAGATAGATAGATAGATAGATAGATACTTAGAGTTAATGCACTCCAATTCTGGTGAATCTCTTCTGGACCGTTTCCTCGTGTAGTGTGGTAACCACAACTTCACCCAATGAGTTCAAGATGGCTAGGTGCGAATGAAGTTATTAAAAAAATGTGATTCCTGCTATACTGCAGGAAGTAAGGACAATCTGCCAGGGAAAAATGTCCATCACATTTATTATGGTGATGTTGGTTGATTGGCCAAGATATCATGCTCTTCGAAGTTGTTACATTGAATGTTTCACATCCCACCTGAACATACACAAGGGTTCAAAAAAACAAATTACTGGAAAAAAGTGCCAAAGACCCGGGTTCGATCCTGACTATGGGTGTTGTCTGTAAGGAGTTTGTACGTTTTCCCCATGACCGCGTGGGGTTTCCCTGCGTGCTCTGGTTTCCTCCCACACTCCAAAGAGAGTTTGCAGGTTTGTAGGATAATTCGCTTCAGTAAATTTGTAAATTGTACTTAGTGTGTAGGATAGTGCTGGTGTACGGGCATCGCTGGGCAGCAGGGCCTTGGTGGGCCGAAGGGCCTGTTTCAGTACTGTATCTCTAATTAAATCTAATCTAATCTACATTTAGCGGGTCAGAAGGGAATAGACAGACAATGTTTTAGGTCACGTCTGAAGAAGGGTCTATCCGTTTCCTTCCTCAGATGTTGCCTGACCTGCCGAGATCCTCCAGTAGTTTGTGTTTTGCTCTTGATTAAAGCATCTGCAATCAACAGAAATAGGTTCCTGGTTGTGCTCTTCACGCAGGCCACAGAACATTTGATGGTACAACACTCTCTTGAAATTGCAGCAAAGTACCAGCCTTGCTCTCGTGAACCAAGTCCACCCGCATGGGATTAGAACCTGTGCTTTCTCATTGAATGCTGTCATTCAACCACAGCTTTTGCAGCCCCTTGAATATCTTTTATGTCGATGACCTCTGGATCTTGCCTATTAGCCCTTTCCGTTAAGAAGTGGGTTATTCAAATATTTTCATTGTTGTCATCTTTTTGATGAGTCTTTCTGGAATCCCTTGCTTATCACTCAGTGATTTCTGTGCCATATAACATTGCGTCATTCTCTCTCCCACTCTCCTTGCCTCCATTGAATTGCTTCTGCTTGTGTTTGGCTCTCCTATATCACAGCGCTTTCCATTCACTATCTATCCACTTAGCTTAAGCATCAATTCTGTAACTTTGTGTTCCTCTGGCTGCAGTTCAATCACTTCTTATCTGCCTCCATAATTCTTACCTATAGGTGACCAATACATCGACAAGAGGAACTGGTTGCTTTGCATTATAAATGAGGTCTCGTAGACAGTTTGTGCGTGGTTTGGCAACACAGAATGAACTGTGCTTTCACAATTGGGAAAGGTGTGTTGGAAATAGGAGATTTCTAATTTGAAAGTAAATAAATGGAACTGCTTTAATTAGGCCAGGTAAATTCCCACACTGAAAGGAAATATCACTACAATGCCATGCATCTATGTAGCACCCTTCACTGAAGTAAGGCTTCCTAGTGCACTACATGCGAGTCTGGTCTGGCAAACTGTGACACCATACCACTGAGATATAAGTTCATTGCCACAGACCAAGGTACGATCCTTTTATAGGTGCCGTCTTTACAAAGTTTGCACATTCTGCCTCTGACTGTGGGTTTTCTCTGAGTGTTCCAGGTTTCCCCCACATTCTAAAGGCAAGCAGGCTTGTAGGTTAAGTGTCTTCTGTAAATTGTCCCTGGTGTGTAGGATAGAACTAGTGTACGGGGAATCATTGGCCAAGGGGCCTGTTTCCACGCTGTTACTGTAAACTAAACTAAACTAAACTGAGTTACTCCGGCTTTTTGTGTCTATCTTTGGTTTAATCTAAACTAAATGTATTTAATAGTTTGATCGATTAAGCAGGTTTATGGAATTTTCTAAAAAAGGGAAGTGAAGTATGGACAGACCTGGAATTGCAATTACAGAGTGTCCCTCAAGTCCGCTGACAGACTCGAGTGCATTACAGCCAATGAACCAGCTTTAAAATGTGATCAGGGATGTGTATATGGGGAAAATAGAGCAGCACAGCAAAAGAACAGGCCCTTCAGCCCATGATGTCTGTGCTGAGCACAAGGTCAATTTAAGCAGCATATCTGCCTGCACGTGGTCTATATCCTTCCATCTGCTTGTTCATGTGAGTGTCTAAATGTTGCTTAAATGTTGGCATCATATCTGCTTCCACTATCTCCTCTGGCAACACGTTCCAGGCACCGCCCACAGTTCCGATCTGCCCACTGTCCCTTTCGTATCCAGTTAAGATTCCATAATCTGCAGCCCTTTGTTAACTCAGCACATACCAGCTCCACATTTTTGTAGTCCGCTGATTTAAAGCAGCAGTTTATTATTTTCTCAATTATCTCCTCTCTTGTCTCTGTCTCATTTGTCTTGCAGTTGGATTGGTATCTAGGATGAATTAGCAATGGTTCACCAGTCCTGCACATTGCAATATAGACCCAGTCCTCCAAACCTCTTTCGAAAATTATATTTTTAAATACCAAGATTATCCTCTTTGAAGAAACACTCTGGTGCTTCTCAACCTTATTGCCTCTTGATTTAAGCTCAGACCACTATCCAAAGCTTCCAACTAAAACGGGATTTCATAAGAATCATGTCCAAAATTAGTTCTTTCCATAGTGACATGGATGAGCATGTGGAGGAGTGATACCTGTTGTTCCAGCAACATTGAAAAATAAAGTTTACGTTTCTTCCAAGCTTTTACTCGATATGATTCGAAACAATTTGCAAAAGTCTCACTGAAATGAAAGAACCACGGTGCAACCAGTGTATTGGTAGCACGGGATTTTTCGTAACATTGTCTTAGAAATGTTGCTTTTTAAAATAAATTTAAGATAGCTCATTAAGCCAGAATAATGTGTGACAGAATCTGAATGTTTTCAGAGCAGTTCTATGAATAATTAAAGAGCTGAATAGAATGGAGTATGTTTGCAGCAAGGATAATATGGATAAGTGTAAAGGGACTATTTGATGTTCAGAATAAAAGAAATGTTGTGTTTTTCACAAGGTGAGGCTGCCTGTGAGCAGTTTTCATCCTATGAGGTACTGTATGTTTGAAGTTTATTCACTGATCTAAAGAGGAAAAAGTTGCAATCAGTTTTCAGAGAGCATGGCCCAACATATAGCAATGATAATTCTCAACTATCATAATTGTTGACCAGGTCACAAAGGAGGGTTTTACTCTGAGTAATGAACTGGTGTGTCCCATCTGTGAGGATGGATGGTGTCGTATTTTAGCATCTGGGTTCGGAGTAGGAATAGCAAAGAGGAGGGAGTCGGCGATGGTGGTCGAGAGGAGGAAGGCCGATCACCTCTTCACGGCAGAAGGTTGCTCCCGGTGTGCCCCGGGCTATGTCTGACACCAGGCCCGACTCTCTCCCCCCTCCAGAGAGGAGGGAGTCAGATGGATGGCTGGTAGTAGATCAGCTGCGGGAGGCAGTGCAGTGCCTTGACGGTGGAATGGGGCGCTGGAAGACCTGGGGCTGTTCGGCATGGACTTGTAGGGCCGAGATGGCCTGTTTCCGTGCTGTAATTGTTATATGGTTATATGGTTATATGGGGCTCGGCTGGATTAGATGCAGCTACAAGAGGCTGAGCACATGTGAACTACAGCAGTGGAGGACACCAACAGCCACGCTTGACGAGGCCAAACTTGCAACGCCGCCAGGACACGGGCCTTCATGGTCAGGTCAGCCTTGCACTCACAACTGGGACTTGAAAATGGCACCAAAAACTGGCGACTCCGTATAATGTCTGAGATGCTTATCTAACAAGTTAGGGCTTTATTCTTTGGAGCGCAGAAGGTTAAGGGGGAACTTGATAGAGGTCTTTAAAATGATGAGAGGGATAGACAGAGTTGACGTGGAAAAGCTTTTCCCACTGAGAGTAGGGAAGATTCAAACAAGGGGACATGACATGAGAATTAAGGGACTGAAGTTTAGGGGTAACATGAGGGGGAACTTCTTTACTCAGAGAGTGGTAGCTGTGTGGAATGAGCTTCCAGTGAAGGTGGTGGAGGCAGGTTCGGTTTTATCATTTAAAAATAAATTGGATAGTTATATGGACGGGAAACGAATGGAGGGTTATGGTCTGAGCGCAGGTATATGGGACTAGGGGAGATTATGTGTTCGGCACGGACTAGAAGGGTCGAGATGGCCTGTTTCCGTGCTGTAATTGTTATATGGTTATATGTTATATGGTTATATGTATCTAAGTCCTTATGTACAGTAATACTTGTACTGACCCGAATACAAAAATATATTTCACTGTAGCTCAATACATATGACAATAACGTACCATTGAACCATTTATTGTACTGTGCGTGATTGGGCTACAGTCAGGCTGTGATAGGCATGTAATTAGTGTTAGGGAGAGAATGGCATGCTTTAGACTGAGTTTGCAGTGCAGTGCAGAGCACTACAGAGCACAGACCCTTACCTTACTACAGAGGTTTGGACGCATGTTATAACCAAACCTGGATACTATCTAGTTCCAAACCTCTTTCACAAATATTATTCAAATAGCGAGTCTGCCGTGATGTCAAGCTCTTCTGTCACCTCTGCCTATATTTAATTTTGGTTAGAGATACTGGGTGGAAACAGGCCCTTCGGCCCACTGAGTCTGTGCCGACCAGCGATCCCCACACACCAACACTATCCTACACACAAGGGGCAATTTACAATTGTACCAAGCCAATTAACTTACAAACCTGTATGTCTTTGGAGTGTGGGAGGAAACCGGAGCACCCATAGAAAACCCATGCAGGTCTCGGGGAGAACGTACAAAAAGCCATACAGAAAGCACCTGTAGTCTACTTAAATTTTGGAAAAATACAACCATACCAACTGTTAAAATGTGGATTAGGAATATGATGGACATAGCACGCCGTGAAGAAATGAGACTCCGACTAATAGATAAATATGACCAATTCTTAAGGAGTTGATCTCCTTTCATCGACTTTTTGGAATCATGTGATGCAGCGGTACCGTAAAGATTGCTGATTTCAGTTCATGACGCGGATAGATCTACATCTCCGAATACAGATTTGAAAAATTCTCTTTTAAGGGGCCTTCTCTTCTATTTTTACTTTCCACTTTCTCTCTTCCTTTTTTATTTTTTATATACACACTTCACGTTTTTCTATTCTCTACCATCTATTTTTCCACTTTTTCCTCTTTCTATTGTTTTCTTTTTCTTGTCTTGCTTACTTCCTTCTCATAACATAAAACTAGAGGTTGTACATAGAATGGATTACGGTATTACATAGTTGGCACCTAAAATTAGGTTCCACTATACTGTTTTGTGCTATATTAACTTCTAATAAAATTAAAAAAAAAAAAAAAAAAAAAAGAAAGCACCTGTAGTCAGGATCGAACCTGGGTCTCTGGCATGGTAAGGAAGCAGGTCTACCACTGCACCATCGTGTTGCCCAAGTACGATGCATCAACGACTAGGATCCCATGCTCCCCTCACTGATGATTATTTGTCCCAGCTCCAACACTCCTCTTCCTCATCGACTCTCGCCTTCTGCTCTCTGTCTACCTTTCCAGTTCCTACGAATGCCGTCACGTCGACCAACTTTGCAGGAAATCTGCTTAAAGACACTGATGCAGATATTGTATAGGCAGTCAGATCTCATCATGATTATGGATCAATAGGGACAGAATCTTTGCATACACAACTGCTCACGCAATCCCCGACACCTGCAGGGTGCTGGCTGCAAGAGGGCAGTTCTAATGGCCAACATTGAAAAGCAGGCAACACAAGCATGTTGCTGCACTTGCTCACTCCTTCCCCACAAAGTCAGCTGGAAAACTTTGGGGTGTGCATTCAGGAGTAATTCTTAATGCAATCTCACTGGCCCCAAATTAATAAACACAATGGCATCTCTCACTTTCAAATCACAGTATGTGTTGGAGGGTTCTATTCAAAAATTGAACCTTAAAAGCAAAATTCTGCCTTTTGAAAAGCAAGGAAGTTCTCTCCAGAATCCTGCCAAATCAAATATTATTAAGTTAATAAAAGAGGTCAGAGTGGAGCAAAGACATAACCATAGGATTGTAAAATTATCTAATAATTAGAATCAAAGGAGGCCAGATCATACTGGTGCCAGCTCATAATATGATTGAAATTTGGCAATTGTTTGCAAAAAAATAATTATTATAATAGCATTGTTAACCTCTGGGACCAAGCTTTGAATGCAGCCCACTCTAATGACACAGGAGAGATGTATTAAGAAATAATTTTGGACTGAGTTCAACTCCAAGAGGGCACAGTTCTCCTTGGGTTAGCACCTTCTGTCAGTTTCTTGGAAGCTTTAAACATGGCAAAGTAAGTCATGGATATATTGTTCCAGAAGACCAGGGAGATGACTAGAGTACAGTTCTGAGCTCTGGGTTCGAATCTAGGTTGAATAGAATGAGATGTTTTCTGTTGGTTCTGAGATTTCAACACAAAATGCATTTGGATTTATGCAGCATTATCTCTACAGGATTTGCCATAAATGTATCAAACCGTATCATGAATAGCTGCCTTTCAGAGAAGGGAGAGAAACAGAAAATGCTCGAATCACCTCAGGCAGCACCTTACTTTACATTTGTCACAACACAGGAGGAAGCCACTTGGCCCTTTATGTCCATGCTAGCTCCCAGCAGAATGATCCCATCAGTCCCATTCCTCCTATAACCATATAACCATATAACAATTACAGCACGGAAACAGGCCATTCGGCCCTTCTAGTCCGTGCCGAACACTTACTCTCCCCTAGTCCCATCTACCTGCACTCAGACCATAACCCTCCATTCCTTTCCCGTCCATATACCTAGCCAATTTATTTTTAAATGATAAAATCGAACCTGCCTCCACCACTTCCACTGGAAGCTCATTCCACACAGCCACCACTCTCTGAGTAAAGAAGTTCCCCCTCATGTTACCCCTAAACTTTTGTCCCTTAATTCTCAAGTCATCTCCTCTCCTTATACCTCCTTGTTACTTTCACAAATGTCCATCAACTCTCCTTTGCTTCTTTTCCCCATTCATCTACATGAAAGGGCAATTAACCTGCAGCCCATCTTTGATATATGGAAGGAGATTGAAGCACCTGGGGGCAGTGGTGGGGGGTGGGGACCTCATTAAAACGTACCAAATAGTGAAAGGCCCGGATAGATTGGATGTGGTGAGAATGATTCCACTAGCGGGAGAATCTAGGACCTCACAATAAAACACAGCCTCACAATAAAAGGATGTGTCTTTAGAAAGTAGATGAGGAGGCATTTCCTTAGTAAGAGTGTGGTGAATCTGTGGAATTCTTTGCCACAGACGGCTGTGGAGGCCAAGTCATTAGGTATTTTAAAAGGGAGATTGACAGGTTCTTTATTAGTGCGGGTGTCAGGGGTATGGGGAGAAGGCAGGAGAAAGATAGATCAGGAGAGGGAAAGATAGATCAGGCATGATTGAATGGCAGAGTAGACTTGATGGGCTGAATTGCCTAATTTTGCTGCTATGAGTTACAAACTTATGGCCTAAGTCTACTTAGTCTGAAGAATGGTCTCGACCCAAAACGTCACCTATTCCTTCTCTCCATAGATGCCTCCTCACGTGCTGAGTTTCTCCAGCTTTTTTGTCCACCTTCGATTTTTCCAGCATCTGCAGTTCTTTCTTAATCTAAGCCTGCTTGGTCACCAGGGGAATTTGCAAACCTCATACAGACGTCACTTGAGGTCAAGCATTTGAAGAAGGGTCTCGACCCGAAACATCACCCATTCCTTCTCCAGAGATGCTGCCAGTCCCACTGAGTTACTGCAGCATTTTGTGTCCATATTTGTCTCACTTGAGGTCAAGGTTGACCCTGGAACTCTGGGGCAGTCTAGTAGCAGTCTAGCTGCTACCCCACTTGTGCGGTCCCTGCAAACGACAACATTTCATCTGAGGAGATTGATGAAAGGCCATTGATCTTAAGCGTTGACTCTTATTCATTACCCACAGATGCTGCCTGACCTGTAGAGTGTTTCCAGCATTTTCAGTTTTAATATTGACTGCTTGATTTTCCCTCATGCCAGCATTAATTGGGTCAACCTGATTTGCTGACCTGACTCAGTGCAAATAGTAACCAGGTTTTTTTGTCTCATGTCCTACATTACAAGGAATTTTCTAATGCAGTGGGAGCCCAGTTATGCCCACTCTTTTAATTTGTTTCATAAACCCAGTCTTTCTCCATAGCTCGACAACTAGTTCCTTTTCAAGTAATAAAAATAAAACAAAGTTCTGGACTATTTAAGGCAATATCCCTGGAGGACATAGATAGAAGAGACATTTTGGATCTAGCTCCTTCTTCAGACTGGTGTGAGGTAACAGCTTGTAACACTCTTCCTTATTTTGTACTCAACCAACGTGCAGTGCGTTCCAAACACACCAGCTATCTTCATAACCATATCTGACAACTCTGCTGCTTTCAAATTTCACTTTCAATAGAGCCAGCACTGTGTTTTCACACACTGCAACAGTCATTCAATCACACCAATCCTCAACTCATCCACCAGATATCCTAGTTGCTATGCACTTTGTAGTATTTCAAGCATGGCAACAGAAGTTCAGTGACTTTAATATCAAAGCTTTGAAACTTCAGCAATGTTCATTTATGATCCCAATTACAGCCAACCTTTGTAAAGCCCCGGATGCACGTTTCAATCAGGCATCACAATCACAACATGAACACACAAGACTGCAAACGCTGGAATCTGGAATAAAAGAGAAGCAATTCTCTTCTCGGAGGAACTCTGTGGGTGAAGCAGAATCTATGGGGGCAGAGGAATAGTCGATATTCCAGGGCTGTAAACGCCTGCATCACGACTAAAGGGACGTGTAGAGGGAAGATAGCCGGTGTAAAGATATGGGGGTGGAGGGTCAAGACAGAGACTGGTAAATGATAGGTGGATCCAGGTAGGTAGAGTTGATGGAGGGTCAAGACAGAGACTGGTAAATGATAGGTGGATCCAGGTAGGTAGAGTTGATGGGCAGACAGAGTCTAGAGGGGAAGTGAGGTGTGGAGATAGTGAGAGACTTGGAGGTGGTAGATGATAGGTCAGATTTTCTTATTTAGAGTTTAGAGTGATACCTCACCAGGGACTAACTTTACTGTACCATTCTACTGTTTTTTAAAAATTGCTGTTTTTTTTTCCTTTTTCCTTCCTCCCACAATATGTAATATGTAAAAGAATATGTGACTGTTCCATTCTGTTTGTAGTTGGTTTGTTTGTTTGTCTTTTTGCACAAATGCCGCGAGCATTGCCACTTTTCATTTCACTGCACATCTCGTATGTGTATGTGATGAATAAACTTGACTTGACTTGACGTGGAAACAGGCCTTTCGGCCCATTCATCTAGTGCCGACCAGCGGTCACCTTCGCACCTGTTCTATCCTACACTCTAGCGACAATTTACAGAAGCCAAATAGCCTCCAAACCTGTATGTTTTTGGAATGTGGGAGGAAACTGGAGCACTCGGAGAAAACCCACACAGAGTAAACCTGGAGGATCCCGACTAACCCGCTAAATTCGTCCAGCACTTTGTGCTTTGCTCAAGATTCCAGCATTTCCAGTTTCTTGTGTCTCCATAAACTAATCTGAATCTGAATCTAGAAATCCCCCTGACCAATATTTACTGTTCACATATCAAAAAGTTTCAAAGAAAGACACAGATGCAGCGTGTCTGGCAGCATCTCTGGAGAACGTGGATCGGTGACAATAAACAATAGACAATAGGTGCTGGAGTAGGCCATTCGGCCCTTCGAGCTGTTTCGGGTCGACACCCTTCTTCAGACTAAAGGCACACTTATGGTTTGGTCATTGTCACATTGCAGCATGAGGGAGCTTGCTGTTTGCAGCTTGGACGATATGACAAGCAGTGACTTACGCTTCCAAAAACATTTCAAAATGTAAAATCCTTTTAGATGTTCTGAGGTAATGAAAGGTGTTACAGAAATGCAATTTACAGTTTATTGATCTACTGTAAAAGGTCTCAGCCCTTCGTAAAAATCTGCTTGGGGTTAAAATCGACCCCAATCGGGAATGCTTACACATGTATCGCACATATGTAGTTTTGAACAAGGTCTGCTGATGAATTTTACATCAATCAAAATCAATACATATATGGCAGAATTTGTAAAGCCTGATGACTGTACAGAGTTTATTACCATTATAAACAGATAGACCAGACTTCCTGATATTGGATTAAAAGGTCCTGTAGTAACACTGAATCAATCTGGCACACCAGCTGTGGTTGTAAATTAATAAGAACCCGAAGCAGAGAAGGGGAAGGAATCCATCTACACTAGTCCCACTTAATAATAATAATAATAATAAATTTTATTTATGGGCGCCTTTCAAGAGTCTCAAGGACACTTGCCTGTGTTTGACCCATATCCCTCTAAACCTGTCCTTATCCATTTACCTGTCTAATTGCTTCTTAAATATTGCCGTTGTCCCAGCCTCTACTACCTCCTCCAGCAGCTTGTTCCATACACCCACCACCCTTTGCGTGAAAAATTGACCCCCTTAGATTCCTATAAAATCTTTCCCTCTTTACCTTAAACCGATGCCCTCTGGTTCTCGATTCCCCCACTCTGGGCAAGAGACTCTGTGCCTCCACTGGATCCATTCTGCTCATGATTTTATACACCTCTATAAGATCAGTTCTACTGATAAGACACTAGTTCTACTTTTTCTCTTGCCTGCCTTTTTTAACTAGTAGGGTTACATTTGCTATCTTCCAATGTGTGGGAACTGTTCCAAAAGCTATGACATTTGTATATGTGTGTATATGTGTGTATATATTTATATTATGGTATATGGACACACTGATCTGTTTTGTAGTAAATGCCTACTATGTTCTGTTGGGCTGAAGCAAAGCAATAATTTCATTGTCCTATCAGGGACACATGACAATAAACTCACTTGAACTTGAACTTGGACATTTTGGAAGATGACAGCATCCACCAACTCCATTACCACCTCTTGCCATACTTTGGGAAGCAGATTATCATTTGTTGTCTGTCTGCTTCCTTAAATTAATGTAGCAAATGATATTGATCTCCCAAATCTAGTTTCCTGAGGTTTAGCCACTATGGAGTGCGATATTTTCCACTATTATAGTATTTACTTCAATTGTATTAAATTCAATTGTTAAACATCTTAAAATAGTCGAAATATGTAAGAAGGAACCTGCAGATAACAAGATGACAGTTTTTGTTATATATAGATAGATTGTTATGTGTATATGCTTTTATTACTGAATTTGGTAGAATAAAATTGCATTAATGTAAAATTGCTATGAATGGGTGGTTGATGATCAACATGGAATTGTTGGGCCGTAGGGCTTGTTTCAGAGATTAATTACTCTATAAACACCTCTCCGATGATCTTATAGTGCTGCGTAAAATCACGAGGAGAATAAATGTGGTGAATGCACAGAGACTTTCCCCAGGGTAGGGGAATCAAGAACTAGAGGGTATAGGTTTAAGGTGAGAGGGGAAAGATTTACTTGGAACCTGAGAGGCTAGCTTTTTTACACCAGAGTAAGTAGTTGAGGCAGGTATAATTGCTACATTGAATGGACATTCGGACAGTTACGTCGGGAGGACATATTTAGAGAACTACTCCCAAATGCGAAGAAATGGAATTAGTTTGTATGACTCATCTTAGTCGGATGAATGGGCAGAAGGGCCTCTTTCTGTGGTGTATGACTTTGTGTCTGAATATTGGTTCCTACTGCTATGTTTCTTCAATTTACTTTCGACCTAAAAGGGCACAAAGTGCCATAGTAACTCAGTGGTCAAAGCAGCATTCCTGGATAGCATGAATAGGTAACATTTCTGGTCAGGTCCAATCAATTTGCCTTTACTAACACTCTCCTCCGCCAGGCAGATGTGGACCGCATCCTTAATACCTGCTCTTTTGATTCCTCTCACTTTCTAAAATATTTTCTTTATTACTCCGACCTTCAATTTAGACCTGTAGACCTCCACTATTGCTAGGAGGTTTTCTGCGTCTTCTTCTGTGTAGACAGACACAAAATATATATTTAATTTCCCCACCATTTCTTTATTTCCCAGTATAATTTCTCCTACCTCAGTCTCTCAGTGACAAACATTAGCTTTGGATAATCACTTTCCTTCTACAGATCTATTGGAGGTTTTGTACTCTGCTTTTATATGTCTTGCCAGATTACTTTCATGTTCTACTTTCCCTTTACTTATCAAAACCTTGCTTCTCCTCCGCTCAATTTTGAACTTTTCCCAATCTTCAAGCTGCCTGCTCCTTCTGGCAACATTGCAGCCTTTACCTTTTATCTAATACTATCTGTAATTTACCGCTAGCCACTATTCCAGCTGGAGCTTTGCGCATTGAAAGACCATGTATCTGTGGTATAACATGTTAGTTATCGCTTGCTTTCAGCAATGCCTTTGAATGTGTAGTCATTTAGCCAATTTATAGCCAATTTATAATCCATTTTGAAATTCCTTTGCTCAAATCCATGACCCTGGTTTTGTATTGAATTACATCACTTTTAATTTTAATGCAATATTCCACCGTGTTATGATCAGTCTTCCCTGAAGGCTCCTTAATTTCAGGATTATTAATTATCCCTCTCTCATTGCATTTATATAGGTGTTTTAATGCAAGTTGTTTCACATGAACAAGCTTGGCATTGAGCCACAGACCAAAGCAGATGACATAAAACTTGATCAAAGGATTTAATTAACACATTATAGGCGGGAAAGAGGTAGAAAGACAGAGAGTGATGGTGTTGGAATTACAGAGCTGGGAATGTAGAAAAAATGGACAAAGCTTAAGGTCAGAAATAGAGGGGAAATGGGGAAAAATCTTCAGAGGGGCGTAACAGGGGTAGGGGTGAATGGATTATTAATAGGAAGAGGACTTACCAGAAGAGAAAGTTGTTGTCATATAAATGTCATAGGTAATATTGGTTGTTAACCGCCAATTATATTTTAAGGCTAACAATACCATCATGTCGCAGACTACTCTAGGAATGGTGTGTTATTCAAGTTCAAGTTCAAGTTCACATCCATTGCCCCATTTGTTAGGCAGTCTCTCGAAGTTAATGCTGACGGCTTACTTTAAGGGTTCGCAGGTGACTTTGAGGCTCATGTGGCAAGGGCAGGCTCTTCCACAGATGATGTCGGAGGTGCCCAATAGTTTGTGAGGCAGCTGTGCCTTCTGTCATTTGTGCCAGACTCCCAATGTATGGAGGCGAGGTTCTGAAGACTATCCTGAATGCTACTTCTTCACTTTCACTGGTCATGGGTCAGAGATTCTCTGGAATCATTGGGAATTTTAGTTTGGTTTAGAGGACCAGCATGAAAACAGGCCCTTCAACTCACTGAGTCCATGCCGGCCATCGATCACCCCTTCACACTAGTTCTATGGTGAGAGGGAATGGGTGACACATTCCTTCTCTCCATTCCTTCTCTCCAGAGATGCTGCCTGTTCCGCTGAGTTACTCCAGCAATCAAAATGTCAGATGGAATTTTCGCACTGTGTAAACATTGTATATATTTATTACTTGGACAGGGGCCACAGAGTGGCACGGGTGGGGGACTGTTTGGTGAAATTTGACAAATGTAAAAAAATTGTACTGGAAAAATTTGTATAGTCTCCGAAAATGTCGGATGAATTTTGTTTGTTTGAATGGTTCAGGAATTGTATATATTTATCAATTGAATAAAGTCTATTTTGAAATTAAAAAAAAAAATGTTTGTGTCTACCATTGATTTAAACCAGTATCTGCAGTTCTTTCCTACACACTAGTTCCATGCTATGCCATTTACTCATTCACTCCCTACACACTAGGGGAAATAGAGGCCAATTAACCTGCAAACCTGTGTTTTTTGGGATATGTGGGGAAACTGGAGCACCTGGAGGAAACTAGCATGAAGACAGGGAGAACATGCAGATTCCACACATATAGCATCCGGGGTCAGGATCGAGCCTGGGTGTCTGGCAATGTGAGGCAGTAGCTCTGCCAACTGTGCCACTGTGCCACTGTAAACGTAATCAGATTCCTGAGTCTTTTTATCTTTCTGCCCAGTAATCTCCTCCCATCTGTTTGAGGAATCTGAAGTTGGGCGTGAGGACCATTTGCCATAGAGGGAGTGCAGAGAAGGTTCACCAGACTGATTCCTGGGATGTCAGGACTGTCTTATGAAGAAAGACTGGATAGACTTGGTTTATACTCTCTAGAATTTAGAAGATTGAGAGGGGATCTTATAGAAACTTACAAAATTCTTAAGGGGTTGGACAGGCTAGATGCAGGAAGATTGTTCCCGATGTTAGGGAAGTCCAGGACAAGGGGTCACAGCTTAAGGATAAAGGGGAAATCCTTTAAAACCGAGATGAGAAGAACTTTTTTTCACACAGAGAGTGGTGAATCTCTGGAATTCTCTGCCACAGAGGGTAGTTGAGGCCAGTTCATTGGCTATATTTAAGAGGGAGTTAGATGTGGCCCTAGTGGCTAAGGGGATCAGGGGGTATGGAGAGAAGGCAGGTACGGGATACTGAGTTGGATGATCAGCCATGATCATATTGAATGGCGGTGCAGGCTCAAAGGGCCGAATGGCCTACTCCTGCACCTAATTTCTATGTTTCTATGACCACATGGTTTACTGGTCGAACTGACTGAGCCACACTAAGCCCTCAATGGCTGGGCGAGGATACTGCCATTGTTCTGTTTATCCTTCCAGTGAATTAGGAGGACTTTGCAGAGATGTATAGTCCAGGACTAAGTGCAACTGATTGATCGCTTTGAAAGTAAACAGGAGCAACAATACTGTCCTTCATTGGAAGTTTAATTTTGTTCAATAAAATAGCGTTTTTGTTAATCACCAACTGTTTCCTGGTATCTTAGGGAAGGATAGTAAAAGGGTTGCCTTGATCTATCTGTTTCCCGACATATTCCCTCAACGTTTTCTCATTACCACATTAGTGATTTTTTAAGCTTCAAAGGCTTTGAAGAGTACAAAGGATTTTTACCAGATTGCTCCCTGGATTAGAAGGTATCGACTATAAGGAGAGGTTGGACAAACTTGGATTGATTTACCTGGAACTTCGGAGGCTGAGGATATATGATTATAACATTATGCGACGCATAGATAGGATAGATAGTCAGAACCTTTTTCCCAGGGTAAACATCAAAGACTGGAGGGCATAGTAGAGGGTGGCAAAGTTTAAAGGATATTTGTGGTGCAAATTAAAAAAAAATAGAAAGTGATGGGTGCTTGAAATTTGCTGCCAGGGGTGGAGGCAGATAAGATTGTGGCATTTCAGAGACTTGGATAGGCACACTGATATGCAAGGAATTGAGGGATATGGATCATGTGCAGGCAGAGGGCACTAGTTTAACCTGGCATCATGTTTTGAGTAGATATTGTGGGCTGAAGGGCTTGTTCCTGTCCAGTACTGTTCTATGTTCTATATACATCATTGCTAGGATGGAAATGTTACATACTCGAGAGCGCAGATTTAAGGTGAAAGGGGGAATGTTTAATAAAATTGACAAGACGTTTTTTTTTTACACAGAGAGTGGCAGATGCTTGGAACGTGCTGCCAGGGGAGGCTGTGGAAGCAGCTATGACAGTAATGTTGAAGACAGGCACATGAAGAGACAGTGAATGGAGGGATACAGGCCATGTGCAGACAAATGGAATTAGCTTAGAGTGTGTAGGAAAGAACTGCAGATGCTGGTTTAAATTGAAGGTAGACACAAAATGCTGGAGTAACTCAGTGGGACAGGCAGCATCTCTGGAGAGAAGTAATGGGTGACATTTCGGGCCGAGACCCTTCTTCAGACTGATGGCTTACAGTGACACCATGCTTAGCGTAGACACGATGAGCTGAAGGGCCTGTTGTCTGTCCTACAATTACAAAGTTGACCAGACACAGACGGGTCAATAGCCTTATTTCTCAGACCCACTTATTCTCATCATTAACACCAGAACTTCTTCTTCCTTGCTAGCCTTCTTGTCAGATAAAGACAATTGTCGACATTCATTGTGAGTGTTCAAAAAGATGATTTGGGTCACCAGTGGTCACAGTCAGTAAATCCATTTGTGAAATTAGGCATCCAACGCACAGAGCTAAGAATGTTTTAGCAAATGTCACTATGCTGAGAGCCATCAGCAATTTGCATGATAGACACTAAAAAAATGTAAAACTCAATAAATGATGTGGTTCTCTATGAACAGTCAAAGGTACTGGAATGCTTTCAAGCTGCATGGTTAAATGTAGCTGTTAACACATTTCCTATTAATGAATATGCACAATGGCTGAATTTGCCTTCAAACTGTGTAATCACTGTGAACCCAGGTCACAAAATTGCTATTTAACAATGGTGATGAAAAATTATTAAACTGGAATTTAAGGATAAGCAGATTAATCTCAGTTTGATTGAATGTAAACCTTGAATAATCCATTAAGTTTGAAAAGATGAGCATTGAAGTTGACTTAAATGAGTCGATGTCGAGTCGCAGATTTTTTCCGGCAATGCAGCGGTGACCACACTTTCAATGGGGCAGTGTAACTGTGGCAATTAAGATCATTCCGGAAGTTGATGGGGTAGCTGCAGATAACTTAGTTCCACTGGTGGGGATCTCCAAGGAGTAATGTTCTCAAAATTAGAACCAGGGCGTTCATGGCAAAGTTGGGAAGAATTCCTTCATGAAAAATGAAAGTTAGGAATATTCTTGACTGGGAATTTATTGAGGTCAGAGGTCAATTACAATTTTTGAACCAGGACAGGTACAAGGAACTGCAGGCGCTGGTTTACAAAAAGGACACAAAGTGCTGCAATAACTGAGTGGTCAGGCAACATCTCTGGAGAAAATGGATACACAGAGATGCTGCCTGACCCACTGAGTTACTCCAGCACTTAACCATATAACCATATAACCATATAACAATTACAGCACGGAAACAGGCCATCTCGGCCCTACAAGTCCATGCCGAACAAATTGTTTTCCCCTTAGTCCCACCTGCCTGCACTCGTACCATAACCCTCCATTCCCTTCTCATCCATATGCCTATCCAATTTATTTTTAAATGATACCAATGAACCTGCCTCCACCACTTCCACTGGGAGCTCATTCCACACCGCCACCACTCTCTGCGTAAAGAAGTTCCCCCTCATATTACCCCTAAACTTCTGTCCCTTAATTCTGAAGTCATGTCCCCTTGTTTGAATCTTCCCTATTCTCAAAGGGAAAAGCTTGTCCACATCAACTCTGTCTATCCCTCTCATCATATTAAAGACCTCTATCAGGTCCCCCCTTAACCTTCTGCGCTCCAGAGAATAAAGACCTAACTTATTCAACCTATCTGTGTAACTTAGTTGTTGAAACCCAGGCAACATTCTAGTAAATCTCCTCTGTACTCTCTCTATTTTGTTGACATCCTTCCTATAATTTGGCGACCAAAATTGTACCCCATACTCCAGATTTGGTCTCACCAATGCCTGTGCACAACAGTAGTGGGTCTCATCAGTGACAACGATGAATCGGCGTACAGGATGGAGGTGGAGCTGCTCACAGGTTGGTGTAAATCCCACAACCTCATTCTTAACGTGGGAAAAACTAAGGAGATGGTGGTTGACTTCAGGAGGGCGGGGAAACATCACCATGCACCTCTGCACACCGACGGAGCTGATGTGGAAAGGGTCAGCAGCATGAAGTTCTTAGGACTACACCTGTCTGATGACCTGACGTCCACGGCCAACACCACAGCTCTGGTCAAGAGAGCCCAGCAGCTACTTCACCCCCTCCGAAGACTACGGAAAGCAGGCCTCCCCACCACACATCTATGGACCTTTTACAGGGGGACTGTCGAGAGCACACTGACATACGGCATCGCTTCCTGGTTCGGGAGCTGCAAGGCGTACGAACGGCACCAACTGGACAGGATAGTGAAGACCGCAAGCAGGATTATTGGTGCTCCACTCCCCTTCCTGCTGGACATATACAAGAAGAGATGCATCAACAGAGCCATCTCCATCATCAAAGACCCTTACCACCCATCGCATGACTTTTTCACCATCCTCCCATCTGGGAAGAGGTACAGGAGCATCAGCTGCAAAACCAGCAGGATGCTCCTCAGCTTCTTCCCACAGGCTATAAGACTGTTAAATGAACTTTCCCCCCTGCCAAGTATCGCGCACAAACACCCCACACTGCAGCAGAGCCACTGTTGTGCCGCTGCCGGTCGGAACGGCTGTTGAATGTTATTGAATGTTATTAGAGGGTTAAATTGTTCATGACATGTATTTTAATTTTAATTGCTATTTATTTTGTAACGAAAACTGAATGGACACTGGTTGAGAAACGTTTTTTTGTTTCCTCTGAGTATGCGAATACTCAGGAAATGACAATAAAGATTTACAATTACAATTACAATTACAATTACAATTACAATTGTACAATTTTAACATTACATCCCAGCTTCTATACTCAATGCTCTGATTTATAAAGGCTAGCATACCAAAAGCTTTCTTTACCACCCTATCTATATGAGATTCCACCTTCAAGGAACTATGCACGGTTATACCCAGATCCCTCTGTTCAACTGTATTCTTCAATTCCCTACCATTTACCATGTACGTCCTATTTTGATTTGTCCTGCCAAGGTGTAGCACCTCACATTTATCAGCATTAAACTCCATCTGCCATCTTTCAGCCCATTTTTCCAAATGGCCTAAATCACTCTGTAGACTTTGGAAATCCTCTTCATTATCCACAACACCCCCTATCTTAGTATCATCTGCATACTTACTAATCCAATTTACCACACCTTCATCCAGATCATTGATGTACATGACAAACAACAAAGGACCCAACACAGATCCCTGAGGCACCCCACTAGTCACCTGCCTCCAACCCGATAAACAGCCATCCACCATTACCCTCTGGCTTCTCCCATTCAGCCACTGTTGAATCCATCTTGCTATTCCTGCATTTATACCCAACAGTTGAACCTTCTTAACCAACCTTCCATGAGGAACCTTGTCAAAGGCCTTACTAAAGTCCATATAGACAACATCCACTGCTTTACCCTCGTCAATTTCCCTAGTAACCTCTTCAAAAAATTCAAGAAGATTAGTCAAACATGACCTTCCAGGCACAAATCCATGTTGACTGTTCCTAATCAGACCCTGTTTATCTAGATGCTTATATATATTGTCTCTAAGTATCTTTTCCATTAATTTGCCCACCACTGAAGTCAAACTAACAGGTCTATAATTGCCAGGTTTACTCTTAGAACCCTTTTTAAACAATGGAACAACATGCGCAGTACGCCAATCCTCGGGGACTATTCCCGTTTCTAATGACATTTGAAATATTTCTGTCATAGCCCCGGCTATTTCTACACTAACTTCCCTCAATGTCCTAGGGAATATCCTGTCAAGACCTGGAGACTTATCCACTTTTATATTTTTCAAAAGTGTCAGTACTTCTTTTACTTTGAACCTCATAGTATCCATAGCTACTCTACTAGTTTCCCTTACCTCACATAATTCAATATCCTTCTCCTTGGTGAATACCGAAGAAAAAAAAATGTTCAATATCTCCCCCATCTCTTTTGGCTCTGCAGATAGCTGTCCACTCTGTCTCTCCAATGGACCAATTTTATCCCTCGTTATCCTTTTGCTATTAATATAGCTGTAGAAACCCTTTGGATTGACTTTCACCTTACTTGCCAAAGCAACCTCATATCTTCTTTTAGCTTTTCTAATTTCTTTCTTAAGATTCTTTTTACATTCCTTATACTCCTCAAGCACCTCATTTACTTCATGCTGCCTATAATTATTGTAGATCTCCCTCTTTTTCCGAACAAGATGTCCAATTTCCCTTGAAAACCAGGGCTCTTTCCAATTTTTACTGTTTCCTTTCAACCGAACAGGAACATAAAGATTCTGTACTCTTAAAATTTCCCCTTTAAATGTCCTCCATTTCTCTTCTACATCTTTCCCATAAAACATAATGTCCCAGTTCACTCCTTTTAAATCATCTCGCATCGCATCAAAGTTAGCCTTTCTCCAATCAAAAATCTCAACCCTAGGTCCAGTTCTGACCCTCTCCATAATTATCTTGAAACTAATGGTATTGTGATCACTGGACCCGAAGTGCTCCCCAACGCATACCTCCGCCACCTGTCCCATCTCATTTCCTAACAGGAGGTCCAGCACTGCCCCTCCTCTAGTAGGTACCTCTATGTATTGCTGCAAAAAACTATCCTGCACACATTTTACAAACTCCAACCCATCCAGCCCATTTACAGAATGTGTTTCCCAGTCTATGTGTGGAAAGTTGAAATCTCCCACAATCACTACCTTGTGCTTACTACTAATATCTGCTATCTCCTTACATATTTGCTCTTCCAATTCTCGTTCCCCGTTTGGCGGTCTATAATACACCCCTATAAGAGTTGCTACACCTTTCCCACTTCTCAATTCCACCCAAATAGCCTCCCTAGATGAGCCCTCCAATCTATCCTGCCAAAGCACTGCTGTAATATCTTCCCTGACTAGCAATGCAACACCTCCACCTCTTGCCCCTCCAATTCTATCACACCTGAAGCAGCGAAATCCTGGAATATTTAGTTTCCAATCACAGCCCTCCTGCAACCACGTTTCACTGATCGCCACAACATCATACTTCCAGGTGTCTATCCAGACTCTAAGCTCATCAACCTTTCTTACAATGCTCCTAGCATTAAAATATGCACATTTAAGAAAACCCCCGTCTCTTATTCTCTGTTTATTTCCTTTTTTTTCTTTCTCCTCTTGTGTCCGAGTGCTTCCCATTTCTGCTTCCTGCCTCCCATTCTGTCTACTACCTTTCGCTATTTGAGTCCCTCGCCCCAACCATTCTAGTTTAAAGTCTCCCCAGCTGCCTTTGCAAATTTCCCCGCTAGGATATTGGTCCCCCTCGGGTTCAAGTGCAACCCATCCTTTCTGTACAGGTCCCACCTTCCCCAAAAGAAGTCCCAATGATCCAGGAACTTGAATCCCTGCCCTCTGCACCAGTCTTTCAGCCACGCATTTATCCTCCACCTCGCTCCATTCCTACTCTCACTGTCGCGTGGCACAGGCAGTAATCCTGATATGGTTACCTTTTTGGTCCTTTTTCTTAACTCTCCTCCCAACTCCCTAAATCCTCCCTTCAGGACCTCTTCCCTTTTTTTTCCTATGTCATTGGTACCTATATGTACCACGACCTCAGGCTCCTCTCCCTCTGATTTAAGGATATCTTGGATGCGTTGAGACACGTCCGAGACCTTGGCACCAGGGAGGCAGACCACCATCCTGGTCTCCCGACTGCGTCCACAGAATCGCCTATCCGACCCCCTAACAATAGAGTCCCCAATTACTATGGCCCTCTTTTTTTCCCTAGCTTTTGGAGCAACAGGGCCGGTCTCTGTGCTGGAGGCCCGTCCGCTGTCACTACCCCCGGGCAGGCTGTCACCCCCATCCGTACTCAAACAGGAGTACTTATTTGCAAGGTGTACCGACATTGGAGTACTCACTCGTTCCTGCCTCTGCCCCTTGCCCTTCCTTAACGTGACCCACATGTCTCTCTCCCGTGGTTTTGGAGTGACCACCTCTCTATAACTCCCCTCTATGACCTCCTCACTCTCCCTGATCAGAGCGAGGTCATCGAGCTGCTGCTCCAGGATCCTAATACGGTCCCTTAGGAGCCCCATCTCGCTGCACCTGGAGCAGATGTGGATGTCTGGAGGGCCATCCGACACCATGACCTCCCACATCTGACATCCAGAACAGTACACTGCTCTGACTGTCATTCTCCCGCCTTACCCTGGATCTGATACCAGTTTAATACAATAGAAACTGCTGGGAGAAATCAGCAGGTATCTGACTCACAACAGCTGCTCCCTCGTGACCTTTAAACTGCACCTTTATTATATAAACAAAAAGCACTGTACCTTTAGCCCACTGTACCCTTGGCCCACTGTACCTTTACTAAAGAACTGCACCTTTAACCCACTGTACCTTAACTAAAGCACTGCCCCTTTAACCAGAAAGCACAAATGCTAACCTGATGTTGCACCCAATCAGCTGCTTCCTCTAGTCTGCTTCCACCAATCAGCGGCTTCCACCAGAATCCTCCCTATGGAGCGTGGAACGTTACGGATTTTGGTAAAAGCCCTGACCCTCCTCCACTCGCTCCAACGGTCCTGGGCCTCTGTGAAAACAAGCCCCGCGCCCGATTTATATACTCACCGCCCTGACCCTCCTCCACTGCTCACCAACGGTCCTGGGTCTCTGTGAAAACAAGCCCCGCGCCCGATTTATATACTCACCGCCCTGACCCTCCTCCACTGCTCACCAACGGTCCTGGGTCTCTGTGAAAACAAGCCCCGCGCCCGATTTATATACTCACCCCGCCCTGACCCTCCTCCACTGCTCACCAACGGTCCTGGGCCTCTGTGAAAACAAGCCCCGCGCCCGATTTATATACTCACCGCCCTGACCCTCCTCCACTGCACCAATGGTCCTGGGCCTCACTTGGTGCCTTTCTTTTTAAACTGATAAACGTTTACTGGATGGGAGTTTTAAGAGTTGTGGAACCAATGTAGGTAGATAATGTTATGACATAGGCTTGGCTCATTGACACTAGTTATGGATGGAGTGTGGAAACAGGCTGAGTCTGCTCTGGCCACCAATCATCCGTACACCAGTTCTACCCTACGCCCTTGAGCCATTTTACTGGAGCCAATTAACCCACAACCTTGCACATCTTTAGAATGT